>NW_021703784.1:6775642-6820642 GCF_005190385.1 Monodon monoceros | reverse complement strand
TTGCCAATAATGCATTCCCACTCCCTTTCCTTCTGCAAAGGGTTAAACAAAAAAGTAATTAAACAATAATTTCTTTATAAGTGCTGGACTTCTGAGGCCTGTTTTCTCTGTTGGAAAAAAAATAGATTTAAGATAATGGCCCTATTCTCCTCAGAATAAATTAAGCTCAGAGATAAAGAATTCCATTACTAATGCCTTTCAGCAAGGCCCAGGCATCCTTTAAAGTCAAACTTTAAAGTATAATGTGCCGTGATCTTGTTGAAATCTTTCCTGTAATAATATTTAAGTGATGGGCAAGGGTATCAATGGTTCAGGCAAAGTATTGATTGTATATCTTCAGGGCTGTTGAGCTCTTCCAGAGTATTCCGTTGGAAGGAATGCATTGCACTTATTTAAAGACACTTTCAAAATAACTGCAAGTTAAGTCAAGTAGCTGATTTTTCTTGGAAACTATAGGAAAAGAGGGCAAGTTGGGAGAGGAGGGGAGAGAAGAAAGGGACCTGGAGGAGACTCAAGGTAGAAATCAATGGCAAAGACCAAAATATGGAACCAAGAGAGAGTTGCTGGAATATTGGCTCAAACCAGTACATGGTACCTGCTTCAAGTTACAGATTCTTTTTAGTGTTCAGTTCTCATCATTTTTCTTTTCTGTGGGAAAAGCTGACAAAGGATTCATCTTCACCCTTGTGGCAAGAAGCTGTCCACTTTCCCTTGGGGAGCAGGGGGCTTCTCGAAGAGGAGACAGCTAGTTGCTAGTCTGAAAAATCTGCACAGTCACAGCAAATCAAGCCCCATTTTCTCGGGAAGGATATGTGGAGAGTCAGAGGACACTCAGGGTCAATTCGATCAGCCAAGAAACAGGATGTTGACTGGAGAAAGAATGGGTGATGGCTTGGGTCAGACATAAACTTGCAGGGAACCTCTTTTGGGGCTAAAAGCCCTTGATACCCCATAAGATCATCTGAATTATGACCCTACTGGATGTCTAATGCCATCATATGATGCTGACAAATTGCTGACTAGCCCCAAGCATGGATTTGTAATTCGAACTCATCTCCCCTACATAACTATAAACTTCTTGAGGGTAGAGACTAAAAAAGTCCTTTTCTCACTTGATGGTCTCAATAAAATACATGCATCTTGAGGGTGCCCAGTGCAAACTCTTTCAATAATTGGTTGTCCTCCTCGAAGCAAAGAAACAACCAATGAGTTTGCCTGGCACTGATGCCATCTTATAATTCACAGCTGTGGTGACCCCAGTTGGTTGCCAGGTGGCTCTTGGGACACCCCTACTGTAGTGGGAAACATTTTAAGAGCCTTGGAACAGAACCTCTGCAGCCCCATTCTTTTCCCCCACAGGACGATGAGTAACACCTCCAATGCCCAGCACTCTGGGGTCCACAAAGCACATCTTGGCCCCTGGGTGTCACCCTCCAGTCAGAAACACCCACAGAGCCTTGGTCCGATGGTGTTACCTTCGTGGAGTGTGCACAGAGCTCTGGGGCCACCTAAAGGCGCTATGGTTGACCCTGGCAAGGAAACACCCACTTGGTGGAAGGGTCTACATAACTGACAAAAGAGACCCAGTTCCGGCCAGAAGGAGCATACTTTTGTGTCTCTCCTATAGAGGAAGAGTTTCCTTCCCATTGCTTAAAGTTCCTGGCTTACTCTTAGTTTGATTCTTTGGGTCAAGTTGACCTATTTGAAATATGTATATACACACATGTACATGTATGTATGTAATATACATTCTCTCATGACTTTGAAGTGTGTATTTCATAAAATTAGTTTAAGACTTTACAAAAGGGAATTCAAAAGAATGTACTCCTAACTATAACTGCCTTAATGCAGCAGATTTGTTTAACGTACATGGTACTTGCTGTGTGTCAGGCAAGGTGTTAATTCCTGTGGGTACAAAAGTGGAAGGCACACTCCTTTCCCTCAAGAGTCCACAATCAATGGGGCAGATGAGTGAGAAAACCAACAACTATAATGCGGCGTGTTAGGAAGTGGACAGATGCTGGGCAAACACTAGGACGCGGCTCCCTTCCGATGTCCTGTATGGAACAATCTAGTTCTTACATGCCTATCATTGTGGAAGAGATGGACTTTTGTGTTCTATTTTCCTCCTACCTGTGTTTTAATCACATTTCCTTCTGAGGCTATGTAGATGTGCCTTCCCTCTCTCAGGGAGTTTTTCTTTAAATAAACAGAAATCTGGTTACCAAAATACTTCATCCAACATCTCTGTCTATATTTATTTCATTACTTCATCCGAATAATCATTTTTTTAAAGGAAGCCCAGGATTCTTCAACCTTGTGAAATAAGCAAAAAATAGTCTCATCATTCAGCCAGCAATATATGGTACCTCTGCCTGTTGTTTTCTAGCTTGTCTAATTACTCCAGAAAGAATAGCTATGGGATACATCCTCAAATCGGCAAATATGCTTTTGATTTAAGAAATTATTATAGGAAAATGCTGGAAGCCTCGTAGTCATCTTTGCTATATTTAGAGGGAAATAATGTCTCTCTGCAATTACCATTTGGTATGAGCTTTAGGCATTCATGGTTTTCTTTTCTTTCTTTTTATTTAATAAAGTTTTTTTCTCTTTTTTTCTGGGTTAACAATGCAGGGATCATAGTTGCACAATTATTAAGAAGAGGCCACTTAAGTTCCACCCACCGTAGATATAGTGTCTGTGGCAGTGTTTAATTAGAGATTAAAACTGAGGAATTGAATAATTGGGGTTGCTAATGAATTTGAGAACTCAGCAAAGCAAGGAACGCTGAGAATTTTTCTGGCTTTGCTTTTCTTTCTCGAACCCTTTTTCATTTCCCCCTATTATCACACTTCTGGACCTGACTGCTGAGTTTATTACTACTCATAACCCTGGCCTAAGTGGAAACAAAAAAGCTGCAGCCTCTTTGCTGAGCTCCTGGAGCCATTCAGTCTATTGGATTTATGACATGTCCAGAGGTTGTGATTGCAGGAGGCTGGCAATGATGGAAATGAGATATATTGGGCCACCAACAATTTCTGTAATCACCTTAATAGGTCAGCATGACAATGGATGCTGCCAGCTGGAAAAATAAGAAGATGGTCTTACCAAAGAAATTTCCAAATTATCACCAGTCCTCCTGCCACCTCCTCTAGGGAGACTGGGTTATTTGGGCACCTTGATTTGGAGGCTCACATCAGCTTCAGGTGCCCAACAATGAACGTAGTCCCTTGGTTCACCCTGGAACAGAATCGACCCTCCCCAAGGTGACCCTATAATAGATCTGCCCTGGGTAGACAGCATATTTCAAGCTCGGCCTGGAGGTAATTCTTGAGCAGGGGTTTCTGCATTGGGAGGCGGCTGGATTATAAGACCCCGACGGTCCTTTGCAACTTGAAAATACTATGATTTTATGAAAATGGCATAGAGCAAATTGCCTGGCTCTAAGAGGACCATCCCCTTGGAAACGTCTTTTTCATACAAAGGCAAAGCTTTTAGGAATATTTTTATCTGTTGGACACTGTACTTCAGATGATACATTTCAAGCTTCATTTGGCGCAAAATCTAGGTGGTTTAAATCAACATTCAAGGTAGACATCTGCATTTTTATGGCCAAAGGCCCACACATGTATGATTACTTGCTATTTTGCTGTTGCCGGTTAAATTGTGCCTTGATATTTACTGCGTCTCTGACGCCAATCAGGCTGATTACTCGTAGGGATATTACAGTTGATAAAAGAGACCTGGTCTGAAGCAACATCAACAGAACAGACTTTCGGTCACAAAATCTTTTGTGAATAAGAGGTCATTCCTAATAATATTTCCTTAAAATTTCTCAGCCACGCTTCTTAGCTCAGCTGCTGATGGCTTTCCACTGATGACTCTATATGTTTTTGACAAGCAAGGAAAAAAATCATCTGTTTTATAAGACTGTTCTTACTTGGGCCAAGAAAATCTGCCCCCTGCTATCATTTAGCACATCTATAGCTTGGGGGGGGGGGAGGTGGTCAAGAGGGGGAGGTTTGCATAATGTACATATTTAATCTTTCCTTATCTATTTTTAGTCCACTTTCACTCCATGTTTGTAACGTTCTCTTTGCATCTGTAAGCATGGATGCTATCCCTCTGAGACATTAAGACCCCACCCAGAGAATAGAAACTGTGAAAATGTTCTTTGAAGGTATCTAGGACAGCTACAAGTATTATTGTCAAGTAGATAAAAAATAATTGACATCATGATAATGATGAATGATGAAAATGATGATGCAGATATAGGAGGTAATGTACAAACCCATCTTCAGATAGGTATTTGTGGCAATGTTTCCAAGGAGAAGCTGGGGGCGTCTGGGTCATTCCCTGGGTGGGCAAAAAGGGCAGTGTTACGCCTAGTGTCCACTCTGTACCACTGCTGGATGGATGGCTCTAGGGCCACACAGCTCAAGTTGTAGAGGCTGAGCTAGGTTTGATTCAGAGGGTTCCATCCTGGAGGGCAGGACTTGCCATGCACAGTTGGGGGGTGGGGTGAGGACAGTTAATGTTTTTTAATGAAGGAGGGGCTCATAGAGGGGGCTGCTAGCTGCGGGTCTCAACCGGGTACACAGACTTCCTGTGAGATGAATGGAAATCCTCTAAGCTTCACCTGCCTTATTTTCTCATTTGCAAAATGGTATCAAAGACGTAAACAGCCCTAAAGAATTGTAATTCATCAACACACTAGATAGGCACTTCCTATATGCCCTGTATGCCCTTTCTCATTGGGATTCCAAGCTGAGGAGCCCATGTGTGGCATTTACCATTCCCTGCCCAGGGGTCAGAGAGTGGGGAGGGAGGGTCTTTCTTTTCAGGCCTTATTGGACTGTCGCGCTTGTGACCTACAATCACATCACCAGCCTCAGCCTACACGCTGGATGGGTTTCAGATTCGGTTGCTGAAAGGCACCACCATTGTCTAACCTGTCTGACTGTGAACCTTTACAAAACACTGGAGACGTGTGAAATGGAGCTATCGCGCATCTCCACGGCCTGACAACACGGAGCCCTATAAACCGGCTGTCACTCCATGCTGGGAGGCTGGGGAGCGGCTTCAGGGGGGATGTAATTCCCCGAAGGACCCCAGGGTTCCCTCGTCCACACCCAGCAGTGCAAAAACCCTGGTGCAGCAGCGTGGGGAAGCGTGGTGGGGATGAAAGAGCTGACAGGGCGATTCTGTTTGGGGTTTGTACACAAAGTTGTCAGTTCAGGTCTCCGGGTCAAAAATTGTTTTATCTGCTAAACCAGGAGCTTTGTAGAACAAAATGCCAGGTGGGCTTCACAGCTGGGCGGTGTGCAGAGCCCTAGGCTGCAATCACACTGCGGTGGGTCCCAGCTCCGACCTGCCCCACTCCAGGTCCTCTCACTGCAGACACCAGTCCTCTTTCTCCCCATGCCCTTCATTTCCTTTGAAGACTTTTTGATGGGCCTCTTTCTGCCAGATGACCACTCAAGAGGCAGGAGGTTCAAAGACGTGGCTCCTAGTCTCTGAAATCAAAGTTATTCTGCTTTGTGTAGCTGCCAAGGTCTTTTTGTTGGTGGTGTGGATTTTGCTAAAGGGAAGCATTCAAAGGTAGGGAGGCTGGGAAAGAACTGGGATCCTTAGTCTTTTATCAACAGAGGGAAACTGAGGCTCAGAAAAGGGAGGTATTAACAGCAAGATGGCTACCAAAGAGACAAGTCACAGAGCCTCCCAGATGGTGAGGACCTTACAAACGATCTCCTCGCTGCCTCTGCCCATAACTTGACTCTCCTTCCAGCAGATAAGCAGACGGGGATTCTCCTGCTGCAGGAAACAGTGTTTTTGCTTCAGATCTCATTTCCTTTCATTGTTTTTAGCATGTATGGGAACATTATATTCACTAATAATCAGGAATAGTATTAAAAGCAGACGATGTGAATTGTACACATTATAAAACAAATTAAATCCTGAAAGTTTACCATCCCTTTAGACCCTAGAGCTCTCCTCTGTAGCCCCACGTACGTACGAGGCTGCATCTGGCCTCAAGGACCTGATGGAAATCTTCTGGGACATCTGCCTTGTCATGACTTATTCTGCCTTTCTGGGGACCATGGAGGGAAACCAGAGTGGTTTGGCTGAACCCCGGTTTTCTGCTTCTGAGTTATTCTATTCCACATAGGAAAAGCATGATGAAAGGTTCAGAAGAGGGAGGCAAGTCTACGAAGGAACCCACAGCTTCCTTATTTTTTCAAATGAGAGCACCTCTCTGATGTGTGTCCAATCACCCACATGGGGCCTGGCACACAGTCAATGAACCTAACAGTAGAGGGTGTCACTATTACAGTTGCTGTTGGACTTGAATTTCGACTTGAGATTTGGTCAAAGTGCAAAGTTATATCTCTTCCGGTTGGAAATGCCCTTGAACTCTATCCCCAGACCCTCCATTATTTGGACACAGTGACTGATCTTAAGCTCCACGTACTTCCACATCTGCACTGAAGACTGTGCCATCTCCTGAGAGGGAGGGGTCTGCATTTGATCAAATCATTATCTGTGACAAATATAGCTATGACTGTATTCACCAAAGACTATCATAGTCTTCTCCACACTTTGGGATGGCTGCAATACAGAGGAAGTTGAAATGGAAGGTCACTGCCAATGGCACATAACACAGTGAAATAGCAGAAAAAGACATCTGAAATCTTGCACATTCCAGGCCAGGCAAGGAACCTTTCGTTGAAAGGTTGAAAGGTTGAAAGGACAGGTTATAAAGCTTAAAAGAACTTCAGCAACAAAATTAAGAAAAGAAAAGAAGTCTAGGATTGAAGCTCTTCTAGCACTTCTAGCATTAATTCAAAAAGTGTTCTGAGTACCAGCTGTGGCAGGGCTCAGAGCTGACTTTGGGAGCTACAAAGATGAATGTGTCTTTCCCTTAGTCTAATGGAATGGTGGACCAAACTTGTAAACAGAAAATGAGTGTAAAGTGACGGAGATGAACACAGAGCCAGCAGGACTTGGCTTCTGCTACCTTCCAGCTTCGCCTCTCCCACTCTCTCTCCCACTCATTTTCTACACGTTCTCCATCCCGTCCAGGCCCTTCCCTTGCAGGGGTCTCTGTATGGCTCGCCCCCCACCCCCCCACTGTCTTCAGGTCGCTACTCGTGTGTTGCCTTTTCAACAGAACCTACCTTGACCACCTGACATGAAATTACACCACCACCCACAAGACCCCCAAACCTCTCCCCTGTGTTATCTTCCTCTGTAGCACTTCTTATCTAACTGGCCAAATCTGCTGTGTAGTTTGTTAACTATGCTGATCTCCTCATCAGAACGTACATTCCAGGAATCTTTGTTTTGTTTACAGTGGTAGCTCCAGTTCCTAGACACATAACATGCATTTGATAAATAGTTATTAAATAAATGAATCTAGGTGGATATGCCAATGGGTAGCTTCTAAATTCATAGAGGCCAAGAGCTAAAGAGATTTTTGTGATCACTTTGTCCAACCAAGGCAGGGGCTCTGGAGTCAGACTCCCTGGGTTCAAACTGGAGCTCCATCACTTACTAGCTGTGTGACCTTGGGCAAGTCATGTAACCCCTCTGTGCCTCAGTTTTTTCATATGTAATATGGGGAAAATAACAGTGACCCTTTCATGGGGTTGTTAGGAAGATTAATTATTATATAAAATACTTAGAATAGGCATGGCATAAGGTAAGCACTTTAGAAGCATTGGCTATTGTTATTATTATTAAGAAAAATGAAGGCTAAGAGAGTTAAGTAATTTGCTCAAAATCATTCATTCATTCAACACAGTTAAGTGTGTCCTATTAGTAGAAATTGGGGATTCTTCAACAGATCAACTAGAATAGTTCCTTCTTTTATGGAACCTGTGATCTAAGTAGAAAGATGAATGTTGGAAAAGTCACATAAACATGTAATTACAAATTAGATGAAGGTATGAAGGTACAGGGAACCATGACCCTGAAGGGTAGGAGATGTAATCTGCATCCTCCAGGGGCTGAGGGGGAATGGGGGGCATCCTTAGAGAAATGGCCGGCATGTGAATTAGCCACAGTGGGGCAGGGAGGGGGTGGGGATGGAGAGGAAGGGGTTAGAGGGGGTTGTGGAACTAAAGCCTAGGTCCCAGCTGCGGGCTTTTTTGATCATGGATAAATGGCCATGGGCTTGAGTGTGGACTTCTTCGCTAGCCTGATATTTCCTCAAAGCAAAAGAGCAAGCACTCTTTGTAGCTGGAGAAAACACCAGGCACGCTGCATAGCGCACCCAAGGTGCCCGCAACACCAGCTGAGCACCAGGTCCCGAGGGGTGGCTCTGGTGACGAGATGTTGATCTCAGTTTAGACACACACCCCACGCACATGCACCCCCCATGGGTAATTTACAACTGAGAACAGGCTCTGTTGACTGGGGTCACGATGGTCCCCTTCTCTGTGGTGTCTTCCACTCTTTCGGGAGGCGCGGTGTCTCCTGGGAGGCCTGCCAGAGGAGGGGAGATGCGCTTCTTTCTCCCAAAACCCAGGAGAAGCGGCATCCTGACCTCAGAGATGACCTTTTGCTTCTATTGTCTCAGCATCAGTGGGAAGGGCTGTGTAGGGGGTCGAAGCATCGGCATTGTAAAACACTGGGTTAAAATATGTATTAATCCCCGGAGGGTGTTAGGCAAGATTCAGATATATGGTCTGTGATATGGATAGGATATATTTTTTTATTGCAATAATAAGTTTCTCAAGTCCTAATGGACCCTGCGTTAACTGAAGATGGCAGGGAGCAAGGGATGGAAAGCCAGCAATCTGTTAAGGTGGCGGAGCAGCAGTTGTGGGGATTGTAAAAGATAAAACATTTCAGAGTCATTAAAATCACCCTAAATTGTCTACCTGAACTCAAAGCAACAAACTGACTCAGCCCGGAGTCTACCACCGGATATCCTTTCCTTTACCATGTGTCTGTGCCTTGCAACTGATATACGGGTTCATCTTCCACTCCCAGAAGCATCCAGACTTTGAAAAGACCTCCATGGAGGTGGGCTTTTCATGCTCAGGAAGGGAAAGGGGGCAGCCATTTGATGGAGGCACAGCCCTTGGTATAAAGGCCCTCATTTAAAAGAAGAGGAAGCGGTCAACCAAGGAGTACTTTGCGAAGAAGGGATCATCTGGGGGGATTTTAAGGCCTTTTTGGAGTTGGTGGCTAACAAGTAGAAAAGTCTTGAAATCCTCGATCGGGACTTTGTAGTCATCCATCTGGATGACAAGGGGCATAACAAGGTTTTGAGGCACCTATGGGCAGACTTGTGGTCAGTAGGGCATTTTCACGATACACCTTGCTACTACTTACGGAGAGCATACGAAGGCCCAGACCCCTGTTGAGGAATTTTCATAAACTAACACATTCAATTCTTAGCACAAGCTCACGGGGTAAATAATAGTATCCCCATTTTGTGGATGGTGACACTGGGCAAGTTTGTCAATCTCTCCAAGACTCACAATACTCACAGTCACATGGTTACTAAGGCAGGTGGGTCGGGCCCCAAGCCCCAAAGAACCAATCTATGTTAACACGTCAGCCGCTGTTTCCTGCCCCGCTTCCCAGGAAACAGTATATGTACTCTGATGGAATTCAGTAAGTGTTCAACACTTCTGGCTCCACTTAGCTGGTCGAGGGAACACCTCTGGTGGAGTGTCCTTGCTATCAGATGATATCAGAAGCAGAAGGAGCCCAGCAGTGGCTCTGCCCCGGACCCTTGGGCTTAGCAGTGAGCAAGACAGAAAGATATATGTTCCAACAGCCAAGAAGAAGGAAGGCTGGGCTTTACAATCCCCTCTGCAACTGCCCTGGGCCACTCTCACTCCTCCTGTATTTTACCCTCTGTTGCGGGGTGGGGGAGTCACTGTGATCAGAAGGGGGTGGGGTGGAGGGGAGGGGAGGCAGGGGAAGCAATGAGAAGCAGGAAGCTCCAAGGTATGGCAGAGCTCGGGATACTGCCGATGACAACGATGATCACGTACTCCCAGGTCTACCCTTCCTCTCTGAGTAGGAGCTACAAAGGGGGAAGGAGGCACCCAGAGGAAAGGCAGTCCCTATGCTGAGCTGCTTTTTTGAAAGACGCATTGTTGTTGCAATCAGAAAACAGTTTCTCATCCCGAGTGAAACACTGATATTTGTCTAATTAAAAAAACCTAATGGAGATTTTGCAACAGAGGGACGCAACCAGTGCATCTGCTGGTGAAGTCTCCATATGGCCCAATCCGATGTGGATTCTGTTGCAGACACTGAGCAGGGCATTCTAGCGTTAAGGCTGCCCAACCATTAAATTACCTCTGTGCCCTGCTGGCCACTGATGGCCAGAGAAGGGAAGGCTCAGCCCAGATTTCTGTTGGCCTCGCTCTTCCCTGCTCCAAGAGGAATGACTTTACACGTGGACAAACCCCCAGGAAGTGGTAGGGGTGGGAGATGGGGGTGGCGGCAGAGGGATTATTATGAAGCAATCTCCTCTTCTTGCCCCGGTGGGTAGTGGGAGGACTCAGTAGAGACCAGGAAAGAAGCCCTGGAGGGCTGTTTCCAGGCCCAGGCACCCATGGAGGAGCCCAAACCATTCAGAGTCCCGGCAGGACTGGGGTGGGGTTCAGAAGCCCAGATGAAGTGAGTCAGGCCTCCAGAAAGCCCGTCTGGAGACCAGCTCTCCTTTCAGAAAGACAAGATAGTACCCAAGCACAGCCATCAGTAGCACAGCCACTTTCCCCAGAGATATGTGGGCAATCCACACCTCAAGCAAGCTACGTGGCATTCAGGACGTAAAGGTGAAGCCCACGGGTACCTCAAGCCGGTCTTCCCTCTCCTTGCCTCTCTGGACCCTGTCTGCCACCGTCTGAGATATTTCTTCACTTCTGTCCACACCAATCACCCCTGCCCATCTCATACTCCTCCAGCAAGTGTGTGTGAAGATTTCAGCACTTTCACTGGCCCCAGCCCTGAGCTCCTGCCACACTGCACATCAGCCAGGAGGACCTCTCACACAAATCCAGAACAGTCAGCCCACCATGAGCTGCTAGATAGAAATAACCCAGCCTGCCTATTAGTTAAGCAGAGGAAGGGCAAGGCACTTCGCCTTCCTCCTGGAGGTCATGCTGTGTAGTTATGGGGCTTCTGCACCTGCCATTCATTATGAGTCCAGGGTCTCTGTTTTGAACCTGAGGCACCATGGAGCACCCCGCTTTATCAGCCTAACTACCAGCCTCTCCCTTCGTTCCCACGGGTGTGGCAGGTGAAGCGTGGCCAAGAAGGGCTTGACATGATAATGGAAACTAGTGATGAACTTCTTTCGTGATCATGACTACCAGTGCCATTTCATCATGGTGACATGTTAGGGGCTGCTGAGTCTTGACATCTGAGGTGTGACAGTCAGTCAAAGCAGGCACGAGAGGCGATCCTTAGGGAACCACCGGCTCCCTTGGAAAGGCTCTCAGCCAAGCAAACACAGTTAACAAGAGTGGCTGACAGGCAGGTGAAATTTAGAAGGCACCTCTGGCCTGAACTACCCAATTTGATTTGAATGTGGATCCAACACGAGGAGCAGGGCCCAGGGAGGCTGGGCTCATCTCGCCCATCTTCCGATATTCTTTCTCCATGAGCTATCTGGGATACCAGATTTTCCAAATGTAGTTGGGGAATGCAGTTCACTCTCCAAGATCCGTTCAATTTCCCCTCCGTTGAATAGCAGCAATACTCTTTAGGGAAACAACCAGCTCCCTGGATGAGCCTGACGGGTCTAAGGGCTATCCAATCCCCTGACAAGTCATCAGTTCAGAAGTGGCCCTCTTTAGACCAACGAGATGCAAGGGAGGATTGCTGAGGGGTGTTTGGAAACTCATCTCCCTCTTAAGAGAGTGACGGAAAGCCACACACACACACACACTCTCTCTCTTTCCCTGGATGTAAACCCAGAATCATGTTGCCAAGATTGCTGTTGGCAGCTATCTTATGGCCAGGAAGGAGGCTTGCTTGGGGGCAAAAGGCAATCCATGAAAGAAGGAGTTAAGACAAAGATGGAAAAATAGATCCAGAGCCTTTATTCAATAGCACCTAACTCTGGATTTCTGTTTATGTTACCAAAAATTTGTATGGCTTTAGGCACGTGGAGTCAGTTTCTGTTATTTGAAACCCAAAGAATACTTGAAAAATACCTCCTTCCAAGTCTGCTTGGGAAGAGACCATCACCTAAGTGCTGACGGAAGAACACAGGAAGTGGTTGGGCAGAGCAGAGGTACATGGATCGTAAGGTCTGCAAAGCCAGGGAGGGGTCCCTGTGATTGATGCCTACATGCTTGCTTCAGAGGCAGCTTGTTACCAGGCAGCACATCCATCCTCACTCAGGAAGAGCAGGTCAGCTCTCCCCACCTTGAGTACAATCCATCGGCAGCATTAGGGTAGGCTGTATTTTGCTCCCCACAATTCGACTGCCTCCCCCCATTGCCATGTGACTTGTAGTGTTCCCTGTAGGCAGAGTTTCCTTCCTCGCCCCTTAGTCAGGTTTGCACTGGCCTTTGCTTTACAACTTGCTTTGGCTGACAGGAGATGAGTAAAGATGAGGGATGCCTCATGTGAGTAGATGCTCTGACCGTAGGTGTCTGATCTGGCTTGACCAATTTCTGCCTTCTGTCATGAGAAAGGAATGTCTCAGAGTGGTGTTACTGCTTCACCCAGGGCCCTAAATGCAGTCACGTGGAGCAGAGACACATCTGACCCACAGCCCCCCTTGTGACATTAATAAGAGGTCAGCATTTCTTGTTGTAGGCCGATGAGATGCTGGAGTTATTTGTTATGGCACTCAAGCTAATGAAAGTATATATCAAGTGCCACCATATTCTTAGAACTCTGCAGGGTGATTTGGAAGACACAGAATTATGAGGCATGGTTTCTGTTCTCAGAGAGTTTACAAAGACAGTAAGGCCAGAAAGAATTACAGAGAGTACAAAATTCAGGGATACATTATACACGGATATTGTGCGGGCCACCAGAATTCAGAGGGAAGAACACCAGAGTTGGACTATGCTTGTTGGGACAACCTTCAAGACTGGGTGAGACCTACAGAAAGTACTGCACAGGGTTCACAACAGGTAGGTGCCAAAGCCTGACCCGCTGAAGATCCTCCAAGCCCCTTATCAGCTGGCCTCAGTGAAAGGAGAGGCATTGTCAATGCTTAGAAAGCACACACCGCTTCACTTTTTCTTCTGTCCGCTGGAGGCAAACACGCGGAGACTTGCACTTCCATGCTTGAATGAAAATATCTTAGTGTACAATTATCACTTTACAATTAATTATGCAGAGCAAGCAATACACGTGAGACCTCAATATTATGACAGCTTGGAGATCTGCTGTTCTCAAACTTAAGATGCAACAAGTCTTGCCAAATGCATGTTGGAAAGTAGCAGAGGATTAGACAATTACCACTTGAATTTTGTATATTCACAGCACACCTGTGGGTCAGTGTAAACATGGCAAACAGCTCAGGGTATGATGTAATCTGACACCCCCTCTAAGACGCTGACCTCCAAAACCAATGTTCCTTAATTAGGCCTTTCCTTCCCCTTCTGCCTTTGAGGAGAAGGGATTATTGTGAAAAAGATATGACCGCACCATACTGGAGTTCACCAGTCATCTCAAATGGTTTGGGTTTGATAAAAAAATAGCAGATTTCATTGCTGGAACCTTCCCTCCAGAGTTTGTAAGCACCATGTGGATATCAAGGGGAATTTCATCAGTATGCTTCTGATTCCTTTACACTTAAATCATTAAAAGATCTTTGAGGGTTTTGAAGTCCAAAAACTCTCCTGAGCCACTCTTTTCCCCCCAGCATATTTTTCATTTCTTTTCATAAAATTTAGGAAATTGAATTTTAGCTCTGGATTGAAGAGAAGAGAAAACGCAGCTGATTGTCAACGATAGTGGCTAAGGATTAAAACCCTGCTTCTAAAAATGTGCCCTGGGGTCCATCCATCTGACGAACATTTGTTTATTCTCACCAGGCCCATATCTCAGATGGTAGAGATTTAACCAATTATGATTCTGGAAAAGAGCTCAGGAAGTATATGCTTTGCTTTACTCTTTGTACCGAATAGCATACAGTTTCGTCCAAGCCAAGCCACAATAGTTGGCTCAAATGGAGAGAGCAGAACTGGAGTATCATAAGCCGGATGAGGCCTAGAGTACCATTCATCCAAGCCTCCATCGTAGAGAGGCAAGGTCCAGTTTGACCGTTTTTAAATCTCTTCCTATGTTCCCTCCTGGTAGCTCATATTGCTTTAGCTGCATTGTAGTCAACTCCTGCTTTGTTATGCTTGACATAACCTGATTCTTACTCTTTGGTAAAAGCAATTCACATTTTCCCATTCCCCTGAGAGATCTGAACCTAATCTCAAAATGGATTGTGTAACTGTTTGCAAATATTAAACAGTATCACAAACGATACGGGGTGGAGTGTAGACTCCATGACAGCAAAGGCCTCATCTGTCTTCTTCCTGTAGTATCCTCCAGACCCAGAGCATATAGGTGATGAAAAATATTTGTTAAACGGATGAATGAATAAAAGTCTAGTCATATGAAAAATATATTCAAACTGCTCACAGCATTTCCACACCTACTGATGAACTGTAGCCTACTGATACTCCGAATGGGTAACAGAGGTAAAGTCATCCTTAGTTTCCTTATAAAGCAGCTGAGGTCCAGAGAGTGTGTGAGTAACTTACGATCTTACAGCTGGTCAGTGGGAAAACCGGAGTCTATTTCAGGTCACCTGATTCTCAGCATGTGCTATTTTTTTCAGGGAGATCAGTGTTTCTGAAGGTTTAGCATGCCTCAAAGCACCTGGAGGATTTATTAAAACACAAATTTCTGAGTCCCACCCGCACATTGTCAATTCAGTAGGTCTCGGAGGACCACCCAGATCTGCATTTCCAGTAAGTTCCCAGGTGATGTTGCTCCTGCTGGTTCTGGGACCACACTTTGAGAGCCATTCATTAACATCATAGCTAATAAAGAGCAAGACAAAGGCGCATGAGAGAGACAGACTCTTCTGAACATCCTCTGGGCCTACGACTAGATTCTCAAATTCAACTGATCAGTGTAGAAAGCCAGCCCGTGAGGCTTCATTGCAGAAGCCTTTTTCCTCCTTCATTAAAAAGCAAAACAACAAACTTACTGATATAGACCATGGGGTAGGGGATACCAACTTAGGAATAGTCCAACTTAGAAAGAAGGTTAGTGGGAATTTTACAGGGGTGAGGCAGAATTTGGACTTGTGACTCTTCTCTTCAAGCTGGGCTTCCACTGGAGTCCACGCTGATCTCTGGCATGTGTGTTATGAGGTTAGCACATGATGATATACATGCCTCTCAGAGGGAAGACGGGGACCCATGACGTAGCAGTTGAAGGACACACGACTCGAGTGAGATAAATGATGCTGAAGCAAAAAAAATGTCGGTCATTCATTTGCTCATAAGGTTGTTCCCTCTCCCCTGCATGTGTCCAGCTGAGCCTCAAAATCATTGCTGGATGCTGGGGACATCTAGTGAATCTCAAATAAGCAAATAAACATGATTTAGTAGGAGAAGAGAAGAATTTGCCACACCACAAAATTTCCCTCTTTATCTATTTTGACAATTTGGTGTCTAATATTTACGACAGTGCTTTAGACGAGCCAAGTAGTTTTCGGATAAGGAGTGAAGACTTTGTAATCTGTATCGCTTGTTCTCTGACAAGTTGATGAGCAAGCTTAAGGGGTAAAGGACAATTATCAGATTTTAGCTGGCTACAACTAGTTAAAATACTGTATTTTGGTATAAATATTTGTCGCCATCATCAACTCATGACATATGTCAGGTACATTTACACAGAGAACGAAAATGATACGTTCTCTGCCTCCCAGAAGTTTGTAATCTAAGATGGGGTTTGCAAATACATAGAAAGGGTAGTTCCAATCTTCATGCCTGTGCCCATGGCAGACATTACTAGTCAAGCATAGTGTTATTTCTCAGCGTCTTTTCTTACATTGAAGGCCAGGCAGCCACTACCAATGGATCTCAGTACATGTGTGAAATCCTGATCCATGTATATTGGAGAGAGTGGCAGCTGGACCAGCAAGACATTCCTATGACACCAGATGTGGGGAAGGGGTGTATTGCTATAGACCCAAGGAAATAAAATTTTATAACATCAACTTAAGTTTCCATACCTTCCAAGTTCTAAATAAACATGTAATTTTTAGAATTAAGGCATAGAAACTTTGTGGGTTTCAATATGTCTGATCCCTCAGCATGGATGCTCTTGTGGTGTGGGTGGGAGAGAGCTCGTGGGAGGTATAGCCATCAGGAGTGGCTTTGCCCCTAAGATAGGAGAACGCCAGCCCTTTGCTTAAACACTGATCACAGCCCCACACCCTCCTCACTTCCTTCCTTCTGTAGTTCCAGTTGAGTAATTAAAATCACTTCTGTTAAACTAGTGTGGTTGGGCTCAATAAGCCAAGGGCAAGTTCATGGATCTGGAGGATGGAAACTGCTTTAAACCTCGGCAGTTCTGGCCGTGGTGAGGTATAACAATTAGAATAATTGATAACCAGGGCCTTGATGATAAGCCACCACCCAAGGCCTCGACACGTGGGTGGCGAGCCTGATCCTCTGGCTGGAGGAGATACCAGAGCTGCGATCCAGTTGTTCTGGGTGCTTGAGCCGCAGTGGCTGAGACATGCTTCGGTTTAGTGAGTCCTGTTGTGCAGAAGTCTTTTGAGCTCCCACAGTCAGCCGTGCTCTGGGAGAGAAGCACTTCCTGAGAGGGGCTAGATAAGAGTACATGACTTTCAGAGTAGATGCGGAGAAGTTTCAGCCTGTGAGGTTCCAAAGAGGACAGGCAGTGGCACAGGCTGGGGTGACGTGTGGGACTAGCTCAGTTGGCATCAGCAAATGTGGGCCATAGGTGTTGCTAGCTAGGGATGAGCCATAGAGTCTAGACTGCTCTTCTGCCTTAATCAGTAACAGAACTACTACTATCACTAATTGTCATTTACTGAACCATTACTACACGCCTGGCACAATGCTGTGTTTATAATTCTATCATTTATTTCATCATTTAATTCTATCATTTAGTCTTCATATCAGTTCCATGAAGCACTCATCATTCTCTCTATCGTATAGATGAAAGCTCTGAAAGGTTACATCACTTTCCTAAAGTCAAACAGACAATAATTGGCGAGGTTAGAGATTTGCCCCCCAAAACTCATGCTCCTAACACTCATGCTTTATTGCCTTTACACAGTCTGATATGCTCTCCCACTGCTGACTCTACCTATAAAATGTCTTTTTTTACCACTATAAGATGCATGAGTAGATCTCAAGAGACCTATCGATTAGACATAGACAAGTACACAGCATTATAATAATGCTATCAAATCACTGTTCCGAGGAACAAAAGGTAGAGTGAAATCTCTCTAAATGCAAAGATCCTCACTTCACTGTGGAATTTAATCCATTCGATCTGGATTTGGGATTTCCAGTTAAAGAAGTCTTCCTGTGAAGAGGTTCTATTGGCGTTCATTTTGTTCTTGTGGGGCCGTGCCACGGTCCTTTTTTCTGAAAGAATAAATTTAGACGCCTTATTTCCTATTCACAGCTTCCTAATTTTCCTGATCTTTCTTGGTTATAGCTCAGGATGTGTTCTAAGACAGATAGGTTCTTGGATATTATTGAAACACCTCTTTGGCCTCTTTCTTTCTCCTTATCCTACAGATCCTGCATCTTCACTCTCTTCCCTATCCAGCTGAGACGCCACGGACCACCAAGTCACTCATTGTACTTACCCCCTTGCCTGGCTGTGATGCAGCTGCTTCCCACTAGGTATCTATTTTACATTTGGTAGTGTATATATGTCCATGCCACTCTCTCACTTCATCCCAGCTTACCCTTCCCACTGCCTGTGTCCTCAAGTCCATTTTCTATGTCTGCGTCTTTATTCCTGTCCTGCCCCTAGGTTCTTCAGAACCATTTTTTTTTTTTTTTTAGATTCCATATATATGTGTTAGCATATGGTATTTGTTTTTCTCTTTCTGACTTACTTCACTCTGTATGACAGACTCCAGGTCCATCCACCTCACTATAAATAACTCAATTTCGTTTCTTTTTATGGCTAATATTCCATTGTACATATGTGCCACATCTTCTTTATCCATTCCTCTGTTGATGGACACTTAGGTTGCTTCCATGTCCTGGCTATTGTAAATTGAGCTGCAATGAACATTGTGGTACATGACTTTTTTTGAATTATGGTTTTCTGAGGGTATATGCCCAGTGGTGGGATTGCTGGGTCATATGGTAATTCTATTTTTAGTTTTTTAAGGAACCTCCATACTGTTCTCCATAGTGGCGGTATCAATTTACATTCCCACCAACAGTGCAAGAGGGTTCCCTTTTCTCCACACCCTCTCCAGCATTTATTTTTTGTAGATTTTTGATGATGGCCATTCTGACCGGTGTGAGGTGATACCTCATTGTAGTTTTGATTTGCGTTTCTCTAATGATTAGTGATGTTGAGCATCCTTTCATGTGTTTGTTGGCAATCTGTATATCTTATTTGGAGAAATGTCTATTTAGGTCTTCTGCCCATTTTTGGATTGGGTTGTTTGCTTTTTGATATTGAGCTGCATGAACTGCTTGTAAATTTTGGAGATTAAACCTTTGTTACTTGCTTCATTTGCAAATATTTTCTCCCATTCTAAGGGCTGTCTTTTTGCCTTGTTTATGATTTCCTTTGCTGTGCAAAAGCTTTTAAGTTTCATTAGGTCCCATTTGTTTATCTATTTTTTTTATTTCCCTTTCTCTAGGAGGTGGGTCAAAAAGGATCTTGCTGTGATTTATGTCATAGAGTGCTCTGCCCATGTTTTCCTCTAAGAGTTTTATAGTGTCTGGCTTTACATTTAGGTCTTTAATCCATTTTGAGTTTATTTTTGTGTATGTTGTTAGGGAGTGTTCTAATTGATGCATATTAGAGAGAGTGGGCTGTTGGACGCAAGACATTCCTATGACACCAGATGGGGGGTGTATTGCTATAGACCCAAGGAAATAATTTTTTTTTTTTTAGGATGTCGGGGGTAGGAGTTTATTAATTAATTAATTTATTTTTGCTGTGTTGGGTCTTCGTTTCTGTGCAAGGGCTTTCTCTAGTTGTGGCAAGCAGGGGCCACTCTTCATTGCGGTGCACGGGCCTCTCACTAATGCGGCTTCTCTTGTTGTGTAGCACAGGCTCCAGATGTGCAGGCTCAGTGGTTGTGGTTCACGGGCCTAGTTGCTCCACGGCATGTGGGATCTTCCCAGACCAGGGCTCGAACCCGTGTTTCCTGCATTAGCAGGCAGATTCTCAACCACTGCGCCACCAGGGAAGCCCGGAAATAAAATTTTATAACATCAATTTAGGTTTCCACACCTTCCAAGAGAAATTAAGGAAACACTCCCATTTACCATTGCAACAAAAAGAATAAAATACCTAGGAATAAATCTACCTAAGGAGACAAAAGACCTATATGCAGAAAACTGTAAGACACTTGATGAAAGAAATTAAAGATGATACAAACAGATGGACAGATATACCATGTTCTTGTATTGGAAGAATCAACATTGTGAAAATGACTATACTACCCAAAGCAATCTACAGATTCAATGCAATCCCTATCAAACTACCAATGGCATCTTTCACAGAACTAGAACAAAAAATTTCACAATTTGTATGGAAACACAAAAGACGCCGAATAGCCAAAGCAATCTTGAGAAAGAAAAACAGAGCTGGAGGAATCAGCCTCCTGGACTTCAGACTATACTACAAAGATACAGTAATCAAGACAGTATGGTACTGGCACAAAAACAGAAATATAGATCAATGCAACAGAATAGAAAGCCCAGAGATAAACCCAAGCACATATGGTCACCTTATTTTTGATAAAGGAGGCAAGAATATACAATGGAGAAGAGACAGCCTCTTCAATAAGTGGTGCTGGGAAAACTGGACAGCTACATCTTGCTCCTTTCTTAAATGTTAGTATTTCTTGGGGGTCCTGCCCAGATTCTTTTCATAATCTTGGAGCTCTCCTGAGCTCCAGCCCCACATAATCAACTGTTTACTGGGCATCTCTACTTAAAGGTTCCAGAACCAATTTCAGCTTGATATGTCCAAAATGGAAGTCACTGGCTTTGCCTCCAAACCTTCTCCTCCTCACATGGTCCCAGTTGCTGTGAGGGCTTGCCCATCTACCTGTCTGTTCAAACACAAAGCTAGAGCATCAGTCATCACAGCTTCTCCCTGACCCTCAGCTCCCAGGACCAATGCAACACTAAGCTCTTTTCATCTTACTCCTCAATATTGCTTATCCCTCTACTCCCAGCACTTGTCACAGTGCCTTGTCAATAGTAGATACTCAATAAACAGTGGGTTTACATCTGGGAGACATCTCTTGACTCTATGCCCCCTGCTCCTTCCCTATGTTCCTAACTGAGGCCACCATCATCCTCACCTGGATGAACCCACCCAACTAGTTTTCCTGACCCTCGTGTCTTCTTGTGGCTCATCCCCTCTCCTCACTGCAGAGACAGTGATCTTTCAAAACATAAATTCGGTCTCACTGTCCTGTTTACAACCTGCAGAGAGCTCTCTGCCAGCGCCTGTTGGAGTACCAGGCACTTATCAAGCACTCCAAAATATTTGCTCAATGAAAAAAATGATCAGGATCTAAAATAGAGAGGATTTCCAGGCACATGGGAAATCTAATGCCCATTAATTTTATGTCATTCTTATATTTGCCCATTTGCAATAACGAACATATGTGGCTTCACACACCAGACCCGCAGACTGCTCTTCAACAGTCTCTTCTGTTCACTTCCTCCCAGAAACTGGCCCCAGCACGGCATTTATTAAAAGGTAGGGCCATTTGGGGATTTGGAAGAAGGAAAAGTAAAAGGAGCAGCTTGGCTCCATTAAAACCCCTGCCTCTCCAAGCAAACGTGGCTGCGCCCGTGCTCATCTGCAGCCCCGCCACTGTTTGGCTACAGCGGTGACACTGGATGCACTGTCCCCCAGCCCACTGACACCTCACCTGGCGCCCCCACCCCTCCTGGTTAGGTTCCCTGGAGGTTGAGGATAGAAGTTGTTAGTAGCCTGATTCACTTCCCAACAGCATGGATATTCAGCGTGACTGTGTGTGTCTGGTGTGTGTGTGTGTGTGTGGTGTGGCAGAGGAGACAGGGAAAGAATAATAACTATGCCTGGGAGCTGTGGTCTTAGCGCAAAGGGAAAGGGTGTGTGTGAACTTAAAAGGGACTATTCTAGAAAGATCTCTGCTCATTTTCCCAGCTCTCTCCTTCCACGAGGGAAAAGGGTGAGAGTTTACAGGTCGTGAAAGCCCTTGCAAAGGTTTGGCCGATGCCCCTCTGCCATCTCTCCACCTGCCACCCACCATCACAATCCACTGGTAACTGGAAGGCTCTCCTGCCCTTTCCCTGGGCTGTCAACGCCCTGGGATCCTGCGCACACATGCGTATGTCCTGACCATCGAGAGGGGGCCCAGCCCCTGTGATGAGGTTGCCAGGCAGCTGCAGGCCACTGCTTCCTTCCAGTGAGGGGAGCCTGGGAACAAGGAAGGGATGGAATGGAGAGCAAGAAAAGTCAGTGGCTGCCCCATGACACAGGCATGGAGTCACAGAACCGCCTGAGGCAGATGCGGGAATTTTCAGATTAGATGGAGGAGGCTGTCAGGCCTGAGCTGAACTCAGCATGAGGGCTGAGCTGGAGAGCAGATGCCAGCGCCTGGGACCTTGCCCACCCGCCCTCTCCTCCTTGGCATTATGTCTTCCTGTTGTCAGTGACCGCCAGGTTCCCAGCTTCACCCTCTGCAGGGTCCAAGAACACCGGCATCCCAGAGTCACCCCCGGGGAATCAGCATTAAAACTACCTGGCTGCCCTTCCCACCCTCCCATCTCCGCCACTTCCCCACTGTGCGGGCACCTGCCTCCCCCTCCCCCTTCTGCCCTGTACGTTCCCAGGCACTTACCCTCCTTGTACCTACAGCGGACAGAGAACAGGGCTCTCTGGAAGGCTGAGGCCGCCAGGAATCAGGCACACCAGGACCTGGGACATCCATGTCCAGAAGAGTCACCTGTCCTGTGCGTGGCAGGCAGAGAGCTGAGGCACTCTGCTTCTCTTTCCTGACGTCCTTTCTATGACCCCAACCTTGCACAGCACTCCCCAGTGTTCCCACGCCTTGTCCACACATCTCATCAGGGCCAGGGAGAGGAGCGGAGGAGATAGCAGAAAACAGTGTTGGAGGTCCATCCTGCCCATTGGTAACAAAGGGCAGGATCCTGGCACACCTGGGGTTGAAATCTGGATCAACTGCCTGCTAGTTGTGCCCCCTGAGCTAAGCAATTCAGTTTTGTCTTCTGTAAGATGGGAAGACAAGTGTCTAGCTAGTGGGTTGTACAATGAAAGTCAATATTCCTAACATAGAGCCCAGGATCATCATTGAACCTAACTGGGCTAATTTGAATATTTTCTTCTCATTTGGTGACCCGTGCAGCTCTCTGTAGGGCCAACCTGAAGTCCTGTGTGTGTCCACCTTCCCAGGTTCTGCCAGGTAGGCCCACGGCTCTACGGGACAGCTGAGAGACTCCCTGGGTACCTTGTCCAGTCAGAGGCTACTCCCCATTTAATTCACATCTCTACATGCTCTCTTTGTCTCTGCAGAACTGTTGCCATCACTGCTCCAGTGGCTCGCTGGCAGAATTATGCCTGGGAGTGTGACAGAAGCCACCTGGCCTCGGCCTGAAAGGAACGAACGGTGAAATCTCCAGTAAGAATTCCTTCCCACTCTGTGGTTGGGATACTGAGCACAGCCAAGCATCATGGAAACCTGTGATGTTTGGGTGCCTTCTGAATACTAAAGATGGTGCGGGAAAAAAATGAAAGCCAAAGGAGAAAGAGGTCTCGGTCAGAAGTTTCTCTAATCGCTATGGATTTTCCCCCGTTTTAGTGGATTTGAGAGAGGGTGTAGGAAATGGAAGGGGAAAGAAATCAAAAGGAGATTATCGCCCTGAGCTGCTGTTCCTTCTCCTCCTGAGCCGTGCCAGTGGCTCTCTGCCTGCGCCATCTGCGTGTCCAAGGCTAAGGGGCTGGGCAGGCAAAATACTGACAACTGAGCTGAGATTATAGGTTACTTGGATCTTGAAATATAGAATCAATTAAAATGGAGCTTTCCACTCACAAGGTAAATTAGCTTCTGGGAAAAAAAATGTGCTTTCTCTCCCAGTGTCCAGAAAGTACTTAAGACAGATGAGATGAGGGTCATACAAATTACTCAAAGGAAAGCTTCCCAACATAGCATGTGGAACACACACACACACACACACACACACACACACACACACACTGCTTACTTGGGACACAGTGGCTACTCAACAAATATTAGTTGGATTTATGACTACGTGTATACACACTCATATATTGATATGTACAATTCAGTTATACCCAACATTCTATACCTGTTCTTACTTAGCAATGCTAGGCATAAGATCGGTCAGACTTCTGTGGGATTCCACCAGGCTTACATTTTTCCTTCTCTCTTTATCATAAAAATAAACAGTATTTTAATAAATGAAAAATGAAAGTTCTCCTTTGACCACTCTCCCTTTGGACTATTTTACTGGAAAATGTGGAAATGACTTTTACTCAAATCACCTAACAATACAGTAGAAAAGAAACCAGAATTTCAAGTGTTGTCCACCGTCCCACCCCCTGCCCTCTGACTCCTGAACCTTCAGAAACATTCACATAAAAGCCAGGTACAGGAGCTTGCTGTGTCGTCCACCTGGTGCCTTGATGTGTTCTCAGATCTCAGAGTATCCATCCCTAGAATGTGTGACCTTGGAGAGAGACCATCCTCCAGAGGAGACTGTCTGATCAGTATTTCTAGTACTTCTACCTCTCAATTCACTTCAGCTTTGCCACCTTGGGATCTACAGTCTTGAATAGGTTATGATGACGTCTCAGAACTTTTCCATTTGTAAGTGAGAATTTCGTTGAGGAAAAGAATAAAACATGAATAAAGAATAAAAAAAAATTAACTTCCCCATGTTCGATGAGGATTCAAAGATGGTGTCTCTCAAGGGGTTCAGAATCTGATGGGGGAACCGGGAATGCGTACAGTTAAACACAGGAGATTGTGAAAAGTGCTACGGTAAAGGCAATTTTCCGAAGAGTCCAGGGAAGGGAGATTCACTCTTCAGGGGGGTCTCAGGGGTCTTGAAGATGTGTAGGAATTTTCTAGGTAGAGAAGAGATGGCGTGGATGCCATCAGAGGGAAGATCAGGGGCAAAGGCTCAGACAGGCGGATGTGCACGGAGCATTAGGAACTATCGGATATGGGGCTAGTCACGGGGTAGGGAAGAGTGGCCAGAATTGAGGGAGGCGAAGGTGACTGGGGCCAGATTTCACTGGACCTTGAAATGCTTCTTACATCATCCTTTACACAATGAGAAGCTTATTCTAGGACCTTAGGTAGGAATGCCTTGATCAGGTCCAGGTCTTGGAAAGACAGCTCTGAAATCAGTGTAGAGAAGACTAGAGAAGGGAGACCCTGTAGACTGACACTGCTTCTGAGAGAGCCATCCATGAGCTGGAGAGGGTGATGGCTGGAACCACAGCAGTGACAGTGGGAGGACTGTGGGCTACTGCAGAAGTATTATCCACGTGCAGGGACTGAGAGGGTGAGATCCTGGTCAACTCAAGTGCCTCTCACCTGCACGACTGGCTGGCAGATGCTATGTTTTAATGTCAACAAGAAATAAAAGACAAGTAGAGTTTTTGCTGTTGTTTTATATGATATTGCTTTGTTTTCTTTGTTTGCTTGGGGAGGATAAGAGTAGAAGAGGTTACCGAGGAGAGGGGGAAGTTGAGTTTCGATTTAAAAAAAAATGGTTTTGTGGTGCTTACGGGCTACATGGATGGAGATCTCCAGTGGGTTCCTCTGAGCTTAGGTGAAAGGTGAAGGCCAGATTCTGGGCTTGGGAGTTATGAGCTGATTCCCAATTGGTAAAACTATGAGAAAGGTAGGATGAAATCACCCTAAGAGAGAGAGAGGGGGGGGAGTTATCAAGTTCAGATGCACAGATTCCTTAGGAGCTTTTAAGAATGTGGGCAGCCAGCAGGGCTCAGAGAATGGGGACGATGCACAGCCAGTTGTGACTGAGTTGGTCAGAAGGAGAAAAGGCACATGAGAGGAAGTGATCTTACAGGCAAAGGAGAAGAGAGTTTCCAGGAGGACAGTGTGGTCAGATCCTAAGAGTCAAGGGAGGTGATGCAGCCACAGAGTTGAGTCCTAGCTTCTCCCTCCAAATCTGAAAAGCAGCTAATGACCCAAATGCCATCTGGACAGGGATTGAAAGGGGGAATGTGTGGGCATGTGGGCAATGAGGGTGTGTTCAGGAAGAGGTCAGAGGGTCGGGGGGAGGGGGAGACTGTGTGTATAGAAAAAAGGAGGTCAGTTCTACACATGACATCATCTGGAACGCAGAATTTTCTGTCCTGCCTCAAAGATGCAGAGCAAAACCGAAGATGATAAAAAGCAAACAAATACAACAACAACAAAAGGGAAGCCAAATAAGACAGAACAAAAGCATACCAAGCCTGTTCAGGCTGGAGCCGCACATGACCCAGATTTGCAGCTGGGGGACCCAGAGCCCCATCAGGGAAGTAGGCTGTGGAATGAGTCAGCCAGGCCCAGCATCCAAAAAAAGCCAGCCTGCCCGGAGTCCCCTTGGGTACGAACGTTCCTGGAGAATCTATTCACGGCTTCCAATTTCCCCTCATCATATGGCACATTTGCCTAAGAGCGATTCCGCACTAAACATAACTCAGCCCAGAAAAATGCCCCTCTGTGCTTTCTTTTCAGTGCTGAATTTCAGCTTGGCTTAAGTAACACCCGTGAACATGCAGGGAGATGTGAACCGAGAGCTCGTTATTGCACGAGAGGCTGCGGGCCCCTTCCTCACCTCACCCACCCCTAACTACACTGGAGGGAGGAGGAAGGAGGGGCATGTAATTTGTTCATTTCTTACATTTTATGGAACACTTCACTTTGCTTTCAGCATAATTATTGTTGTACTTTTTGCTGTTTCCCATTTGCCATGTTTAAAAAACACACACACACAAACCCTTCACTCCCCCCACACACTTTTCTTAATGCATTAAAATTAATAACTCGTAACAGTGACCTAATTTGCTTTGATTACTGTTAACTTAGGGTTTCGTTTTTTTCTTTTTTTTCCTCCCAGATCTGCAAAACCCTTGACATGTTACTGTGGTAACAGGAGCCACTCAGTAAGTTCGTGAATGAACCCTATTGTGCGCACCAAAGCCTTTTCTTCCCCCATTCTTTGCAACGTTTGGATCTCACCCGTGCCTCTGGAGCCCTGTGTGCAATGCGTTGGAACTGGGTTACTCCTCAATGCCTCCAAACCCATGCTTGATGCCCATCGCCTTGCTACCCTACTCTACTGATGGGGGCAGGCCTTTCGCTACTTTTCCTAAGCGCTCTAGAGCTCCACGGCAGGCGTTTTCCCTTCGTCCCTCAAAGTTTCTCCAAGCTTAAAAGCTGTCTCTGTGATGCATCCACTTTCTTGGTTTCAGTCTTCTGCTCTTTCCTGCAGTGACTGCCTGGAACCGATGCTGAGGAAGGCTGCTGAGGATGAGGGGTGGGCACAGGATGCTCTGCATTCCCGTGCCACCACTGGGTCTGCCATCTTCCTGTACCACCTCCCTGCATTCAGCTCTGCTCCCCCAACCCATCCCATATGCAACACAATGTGGGGGGCTTACTGAACTGCCTATCGGGTCACACTGCTCCCATGCTCCCCCCCGCCCTCCTTGCTCTCAGGATCAGGTCCCAAATCCTTCACACAGCCTCTTCTCAGGCCCTTCATCATCTACAGACTGGGTATCACACTAGCGTCATAGCTGACCACCCTCTTCTACACCTACTCTTCCCAGCTGCCCTGAACACTCGGAAAAGCCATTTGTCTCCAGGCTTTTACATTCTGTTCGCTCTGCCCTACGTCCCCCCGCCATCTTCCTTCCCACATAGAAGAAGTGTACAACTCACCTTCTCTCAGAAACCTTCGGGGAGTTGAACATCCTACCTCTGAGCTCCCACAGCCCTCTGTGCTCAGCCCAGCACAGAACTTATGTGCATCATCCACGTGTCTGCCTCGCCAGCCCATTGCTAAGCTCCCTGAGGGAAGGGCCTGTTTCTGCACTGCTTGGCACACCATCTGTGCTGAAATCAACATTGGATGAATGTGCTTCCGAGTCAAAGCTCATATTGCTCACCACACGACAGGCCAATAATGGAGAGATGAGTGGCTGGGGCCAGGAATAACGATTTTATTCTGGAAGCCGGCAAACGGAGAAGATGGTGGGCTCACGCCCCCAAAGAACCATCTTGCCTGAGTTAGAATTCAGGCTCCTTTTATACTAAAAGGCGAGAGAATAAAGTCAAACACTTCCTGGTCCCCATCAGCCTCCGGAGGGGATGTGTTAATTTCTTCCTCCCCGCAGTCATTCACAAGTGGGCCTGGTCAGGATATCTCCTGTGAGCTAAACAAAGGTATTTTAGCTTAATGCTCATCACCTGGGAAGCAGGGTCCCCAGTGATGGACCATTATGTATAATTTTAGCTTATAGGCAACATCCCTTTAGTGATTAACTTGTAATAGAATACAAAATGTTCTTCCCTATTTACAAATGGACACACTGGAATCAGTATCTCTCTCCCCTCCCTCCCTTCCCTCTCCATCCTTTGCTCTCAATCACTCCACAAGCATTCACTGTTGGTTATGGAAAGAGAAGGAGTTTACAGAGGAGAACCTCCCTGTCTTCCAGGAGCCCAAGTGCTGTGGGATCCATGCTTGAGACAAACTTACAATAACTTTCTTTTGAAGGGAGTCCTTAGTGAACCCTCTAGGATGGCCATCCTAGAGAATGAATTTGTTTTATGTCCAAATCTGCTTTCTAGTAGCAACTGTAACAGTGAGGACCCTGAGTAGGACTGGCTGTCTAAACAATTCAAATGCGGAATGGGAACAGTCATGTACCTGTACTCATTCTTCCTTAGAGCATCCTAGGAAAATTCACCAGTTTCCAGATGGGAGCAGTGAGGCTGGAAAAGTGGATTCAATTTCCGTTGTAGCAAAGAGGAAAGATGGTGACAAATGCTGCAGAGCCCTGAGGTAGGATGACACCCAGGAGT
The DNA here is from genome assembly GCF_005190385.1 of Monodon monoceros. NCBI lineage: Eukaryota > Metazoa > Chordata > Mammalia > Artiodactyla > Monodontidae > Monodon > Monodon monoceros. The sequence goes on along the minus strand of NW_021703784.1, from coordinate 6,792,309 downwards.
GCTGTGTTCTCACCTGGGTGGGTATGGACGTGCTGTGTTCTCACCTGGTACCTAGGAGAGTATAAGGACCTTATTTCTACAGCTGCCTGGAGAAAGAAATTCAACATCACCCTCAGCAGACAGCAAGAAAAGAAGAAAAAGAATAAGGATGTAGCAAGGAGGCTTGGTATTGATTGGAAAATCCTTGCTGACAAGAAAACGTTTTGAGTCCATTTCCATTTTGGGGCTGAAGCCTGGTGCTTTCTCTGCCTCTGTCCAATCTCCCTGGCTGACACTCTAATCCTGATTTTCCAATAGTCTCTCACCTGTTTGTCTAGAATGGGGAAGGGCATGTGTGCAAGGGGTGCCATGTGCCTTCCTGGGTCTTATCTGGAAAGCAGTCAAGCAGGCCAAGTTGCGGGGGGGACCTATCTGATTTGGAAGAATACATTTTAAAAGCCCTGGTTGGCATCACACAGATATGACCATGACCATCAACATTCCTGTCCCCATGGAGGTTTTCAGCCCACCTGAAAAGCCAAGGTGCAGTGCAATGCGTCCAACCTAACAAGCATCAGCTCTTGCCTTGGGCAGTCCCTGCCACGCCTGCTCCCCGCAGTTTCTCCCCACCAGGAACCATGCATCTGCTGTGAGTGCCTTCTTTTTGCATGGACAGAATCCTAAGTAAGGACTGCGGGCTTATGTGTTCAATTTACTTGTAAGTGAACAGCTTCTGCGTGTTAGAAAAAAAATAACTCAACCTACTAATGTGTAATTGCTTGAGATTTCACTTCCTGGCCACACTTCCCTCCCTATGGAGTTATTAAAACCCACACAATATGGTCTAATCATTTATTAATAGTCAACATCAATAGATAACAGCTCATATAACCATATAGCCATTGCATATTAAATAATGAGGGAGGATTTCCCTGGTGGTGCAGTGGTTAAGAATCTGCCTGCCAATGCAGGGGACGTGGGTTCGAGCCCTGGTCCAGGAAGATCCCATATGCTCCTGCGCCACAACTACTGAGCCCACGCGCCACAACTACTGAAGCCCACATGCCTAGAGCCCTTGCTCCGCAAAAAGAGAAGCCACCACAATGAGAAGCCTGCGCACTGCAACAAAGAGTAGCCCCCGCTTGCCGCAACTAGAGAAAGCCCGTGCATGGCAACAAAGACCCAACATGGTCATAAATAAATAAACAAATTTATTTATTTATTTAAAAAATAGATAATGAGGGATTATTTAAAAGGCTCTTCACTGGAGAGGAGGAAGCATGGTTGTTATGGTTTGGAATTACTGCTATGATGGCAGATAAACTCATGTTCTCAAGGCCTCTTGACTGTTCAACTGGTTACCTTCGTGTCACTGTTTCCCCACCTTCACTTGGAAGGGACAGTGTACCAGCCATTCCCTACTGAGCAGAAAAGGACATCCAAAATAATGGGAAGGGAACAAACCATTTCTTCATGGAACAAAATAAAAAATACTGGAGTATGTAGTTCAATTTCTCTGAAAGGGGCTCAACAATAACGCATCTTCTGTCCCACTCTCAAAGTCTCCACCATCAAACGTGGACATGCCTTTCTTATACCAGTTCCTTCATCCTAGTGCTTTGCAAGATGAATAAGTGAGTCCAAACTCATCACAGGCTAATGAGGGACTCCCTGGTCCCTTCTGCCACCCCAGCCCCAATTTGCAGGCTCTTCCTCCCCCAAGTCATCACACTAGCTCCCCTGCGGACCTCCTCTTTATTGTTTTTGAGCGTTCTGTAAAATTTCAAATTCAGTAACAGATACTTGGCAACCAGACTAGAAGGAAGATGGAAGGAAAGCTGTTGTTATTTGTAGAAGACCCTACATATTAAAAATCCTAAGGAATCTATAATAAAAATTACTAGAACTAATAAAAGAATTCAGCAAGGTCACAGGATATAAAATCAACATACAGAAATTAATTTTCTTTCTGTATACTGGCAATAATCCAAATATAAAACTAAGAAAACAATACCATTTACAGTAGCCTAAAAATACTAAACACTTAGGAATAAATTTAACAAAAGTGAAAAATTCGTACACGGCCAACTAAAAAACATTGTTGAGAGAAATTAGTTTCAGATAGATAGAGTAACATTCCATGTTCATGGATAGAAAGACTCAAAAATGTTATATGGTAATTCTTCCCAAATTATCTTTAGATTTTACACAATTCCTATCAAAATCTCAGCAGGATTTTTTTTTTTTAAATATTGACAACACAATGCCAAGATTTACACAGAAATGGAAGAACTCAGAATAGCTCAAAGAATTCTGAAAAGGAACGAAGTTGGATTACTTACATTTTCTGATTTTAAAACATGATTTAAAGCTACAGTAACCCCTACAGTGTCGTGCTGATATATGGTTAGGCATATAGATCAATGGAATAGAATTGAGAGTCCAGAACTAAAGACTTAGGTTTATGGCCAATTGATTTTTTAAAAAGATGCCAAAGCAATTCAGTGGGAGAATAACCTTTTCAACAAATGGTGCTGGAACAGTTGGATAGTCCCATGCAAAAATGTGAATTGAGATCCTTGCCTCACATCACACAAATTTACCCCAAATTCATATAGACTTAAATGTAAGAGATAAATCTATAAAACTTTTAGAAGGAAACATAGTTGAAAACCACTGTGACCTTGGTTTAGGCAGAGTTTTTCAATACACAACAAAAGAATGATCCATAAAGAAAGACATTAAGAAATTGGATTGCATCAAAATTTAAAACTTTTGTACTTTAAAAAACACCATTAAGAAAATTAAAAGGTAAGTCACATACTGGGAGAACATTTTCTGAATCAGATGAATAATAAAAAACTTATATCCAGAACATATTAAGAATTCTTTTGAAAACTCAATAATAAGAAAGCAGACAACCCAATTTAAAAATGGGCAAAAGCAGACAAGTCAGAAACTGGCAGAAAATATTTGCAAAAGACACGTTTGATACAGGACTAATATCCAAAATATAAGCAGACTTTTTAAAACTCAACAATAAGAAAATGAATAACCTGGTTTAAAAAAATGGGCAAAAGAGCTGATCAGACACCTCACCTAAGAGGATGCATACCTAGAGAACAAGCATGTGAAAAGATGCTCAACGTCATATGTCATTAGAAAATTTCAAATAAAAACAACATGAGATACCACCACACACCTATCCAAATGGCCAAAATCCAAAACACTAACAACACTGAATGATGGTGAGGATGAAGAGCAACAGAAACTCTCATTCATTGCTGGTGGGAATATGAAATGGTACAACCACTTTGGAAGACAATTTGTCAGTTTCTTACAAAGTAAACATACGCTTACAATACAATCCAGCAATCACACTCCTTGGTATTTAACTGAGTTGAAAACTTATGTCTACAGAAACCCCTGCACACATATTTATAGGAGCAACTTCATTCATAGCTGGCAATACTTGGAAGCAACCAAGATGTCCTTCAGCAGATGAATGGATAAAGAAAGCGTGGTACATCCAGACAATGGCTAAAAAGAAATGAGCTACCAAGCCATGAAAAGACATGAAGCAAACTTAAATGCGTATTACTAAGTAAAAGAAGCCAATCTGAAAAGGCTACAAACTTTATGATGAATCATATGACATCTGGAAAAGGCAGAACTATGAAGACAGTAAAGAGATCAGTGGCTGCCGAGGGCTGGGAGGGGGGGTGAATAGGTGGAGCCCAGAGGATGTTTAGGGCAGGGAAACTACTCTGTGCGATAGTGTAATGGTGGACATAGGCCGTTATACGTTCGTCAAAACCCATACAATGTACAACGCCAAGAGTGAGTCCTGAATTAAACTATGGACTTTGGGTGATGATGGGTCCATGTAGGTTCATGGATTGTAACCAACGTTCCACTCTGGTAAAACGCGGAAAACAGTTAGGCAGCTTCTTAGAATGTTAAACATAACTTTACGGCATGACCCAACAAATCCGGTCCTAGGTATCTGTTGAAGAGAAATAAATATACACGGCCACAAAAGACATGTACATAAAATGTGCGTAGCAGTATATTCATAATAAGCAAAAAGTGGAAGGCATTTACATGTTTGTCATCAACTGTATAGCCGTACAATGCAATACTATTTAAAAATCAAAATGAACTAACTTCTGATACATGCTACAACACGGATGAACTTCAACAACATGCTAAGTGAAAGAAGCCAGAAGCAAAAGACCACATATTTGGAAATTCTGTTGACATGAAATGCCCAGGAAAGGCAAACCTTGAGACAGAAAGTAGCTTTTAGCAATTGCCCAGAGCAAGGCAGGTGTGAGTGTAGGGTGGGGGGCAATTCTGGGGATTGTCTGAAAATGGGCATGAGGGACCTTTTCAGGGAGATGGAATTATTCTAAAATGGATGGTATCAATAGTTGCATAACTGTGTACATTTACTGAACACCATTCAATTGTACATTTAGTGAATTTTACGGTATGTAAATTAAACCTCCCTAAAGCTGTTACAAAATAGTGGATGCTGATGAAGGACGTCGTGGGGGTACACAAACGGGAGGGCACACATTAAGAAGACTACCTGTGATTAATTTCACATCACCCCATCACTGGTGAACGGGTCTTTCAGCAATACCTCCTGCCGGTACTAGAAATTTGCAGCATTTATCTAGGTCGTGGCCTCATAGTTAGATCAAGCAGAGACAATTGAAGCCACCAAGCCCAATTCGAACATCATCGCACTGACAGAATCAAACAGGATATCTCCCAGCTTGGTCAGAAAGAGGGTATGACCTGTCGGCTAGTCCTAAAACACCCATCGCCTTCCATTTATCTCTGTGTGGGTTAAAAGGCCTGAACAATAAAGTTATCACTTAACCAGTTGACTGGCCTCTGCTTTGTGCAAGGGCTGGGGTGAGAATAATCACTTTCCCTGGTAAAGCACTTACAAAATGTTTTAACATACACCAGCTCATCTATTCTCTCAGCAACCCTATTACAAGACGTGGCAAACTCTGTTGGCTGGCTGGTCTGACCCTCATCCCCGTTGTGGTCAGTGACATGTGAGCATCAGTTTGCTGGGTGGGCTGTAGGGAAAGCTTTTGCTTTTCTGACAAAAAGAGGCTTATCTTCTGTGCTTCCTCTTCCCCCTCCTCCATGCCTAGGACAAAGATGATGCCTTAAATGGACAGCAGTCATACTGGGACCACGAAGGGCAGAGCCTGTGGAAAAGGCCAAGAGAACCCCGGAGAGTCGCCCAGGTGCTGGTCCTGCTGAAGTCAAGCTGCTGAACCAACTGTAGCATCGTGTCCCTGGCAGACTTGTTAAGTGAGATCAATGGCTCCCTACGTGTTTAAACCATTGTGGCTGGCTTTTCCGTTTGTTGTTGCTAAACCTACTGCTATCTGGTAAAGTAGAAATTACTAGTCACACTTCACAGATGCCAAAATTAAGGTTTTGAAAAGCTACACAAGTCATCCAAGGTCAAAGTGCCAGCAAGTGGAAGAAGAGTGACTTGTACCCAGTTTTCTGAATCTAGTGATGTGATAGTAATAACAGTGACAAGGACAAAACCCACCTACTGAGCACTGATTAGGTACCAGGTCTCTGACTCCAGGTACTTGAGCTTTATCTTTTCTGTAATTCTTCCAACTCTGAAAACTAGGTATCATTATACCCATTTTGTGGTTGAGCACATTGAGGCTAAGAAAGGTTAAGTAAATTGCTCAAGGTCAAGTAGCTGGCAAGTGGCAGTGCCAGGATCCTCAGCTGTCCTGTGTCTTGCCCGCTATGAGGGAAATTAAAGGAATAAAGCACATGCCCTAGGATAAAGGGACCAGCTGTTCTAGGTCACCACCGATTAAAAACATCATCTACTTGGAAATGGGTCTGGATGATCCCTAGTGGGATTCCCTAGCTAGCAAAACTCACAATGTTTCCATGTGTATCACAATGTTCATACTTTAAACTGTAAAATAAAGACACTTTCTGGACCCAAGTGTCTTTTCACTGTCTACAACCACTTTTGTACCTTAAACTCCACCTTTTTCAGGAAACCCACACTGATTACAGGATGTAAAGGAGAGTAAAGGAGTTCTCCATGGGAGATGTGAGGTTCTGCTTCTTTCTAGAGACAGGAGTAAAGATTAAAACACCGCTTTTTGGCACCACCAGGCATGAGCATAGCTCCTGGAGCCTAGAATAGGCAAAAAGGAGAAAGGAGTCCCTGTGGAGGGTGAAGCCCAGACCTAGCACCTGCCTGGGCAAAGGCTTCAGTGAGAGAAGCTCTTAGCCAGCACCAGGCACATACCACAGGCACCACCGTGATGGTCATTATTGCTATTCTAGGTGTAAGATGCAAAATCTGTAGCATCCTTGAGCTGTCAATGGGCTTGATGTGTATGTTGGTTTGGGACTAGGGGAGGATGGTAAAAAATAGTTTGAAGGGATTCAGAGATGTTCATTGCTAACTGCTGTCTCTTCACAGGAAGTCATCTCTCCCTTCTGAGATGTACTGCAACATCATTCATCTCCATCAGACCCAAATGGGTTGCTCAACCTTTAAGAGCTTAATTAGTTTTTCTTTCTGGGTTACTGCCTCCCCAACAATGACTGAATAATTGATTCACTCAAACACGGGGCGACCGGAATTGATGCCTTTTCAAGGGATCATGGGATGCTGGGCCAGGGAGAAGACAGGCCCACGTGGCAGCTCAGCAAGGGCTGGGACGGTGCTGTCGAGAGGCTGCCTCATTTAACAGGCCTCCACTGGCCACCCAACTACTGTCTCCTAGAGACGGTGCCTCTCGCAGGCTGAGGGCATCTCTCAGATTAGTGAGATGAGACACAAGGAGAGTTGGATGTGGAGAACTACGCTGTACCTGCGTGAGCAAAACGTCCCTCCTTCCCTTGGCATGGTCCTGTAGACCAGAACTCGCCCTCACTCCCCCCAGATGAGGCTGCTTCCTTACATACGATTGATTCAGCATTTCCACTTTGCAAGAAACTGAGAATACAGCAAATCTTATCTCCACAAAAGCAATGGATCTTCCTGGCCAAGTTATCATCCCGTGTCCTTCAGAGATACATCTTCTTCCCCAGGGTCACTCTGAGTGAACCACAGGGTCCTACGAGGGCCTTGGGAAAATCATTAGGAGAAACCCAGCAGAAAGATAAATCTGATTATGTTCCCAGGAACTTCACCTCCTTGACTTCCTACCACTCTCTTCACTGTCCCTTCCCCCAATCTCCTGCCGCTTCAAGCTTGAAGATTTTCACAGAGTCCACCTCTAGGGATAAAAATGGACTCTTTGCTTAGCTTATTGAACAGACCATCAAATGCCACTCCTCCAGGACGAGAAGCAGTGCACACCACAGGTAGGTCAGAACACCCCGGCACTTCTACAAAGAGCATGCCCCCAAAGGAGTATCAACCGTTGCAGCTAACCAGTGTTTTCCCATCAAAAGCATCATAACTCATTTAACATTGAGAGTATTTTTAAAAATCCTTTTTCCTAGATTAGAAAAACAATAGTTGTTTCTTTTTCTTTTTATTTCAGCAGGGTTCCAGATAATAAAAAGATTGATAACTAAGCCAGTAGATTTACTTTTGCTATGCCACCCTAGATTATGAAAAAGTATAATTATATGCAATTAAAAAATGAACCGTATTTCTTACCCGAGTGAAGCTTTAAAAGTCATTATGAATCCATTAGCTCAGCAGACCTTACAAATGGCCTTCACTACTCCGGACTTCATTTAAATTTACAATGGAGAGACGTAAATTTTCTCCCGTATCTATGCTGTGTGTGTGTGTGTGTGTGTGTGTGTGTGTGTTCACCCCCCTCTGCTACCACAGAGTGTCCAGACATTCATCTTACGTGCAAGACCATGTTATCAGTACTGAAGCTGCTGTATTCTTCCAGTCACATGGCTCATAATACTTCACTTTGGGAGCCTGCCTGCTGGGAAACTGAGGGACGACCTTAGACTTCTAATTTATCCTTGTCCCCCACCTTTGCTCCTATAGGCAGTAATTCAGCCCTTAAATGACGACAGCACCGGATGAGGTCATGATTGCCATGTAGCCCTTTGGACCACGCTCTGGTTCCCTCCTCTCCTCTGGGTCCATCAGTCTAAGTTGTCACTTAGACAATTCACTTATGGCTGGTTTACTGTGGAGTTATTAGTTGCCTCACTTATCCAGATAATTACCTAGTGTGATGGAAGCTTTATCTGTTGACTACCAGGGACAATGCATACAGGAGAACTGATCTAGATAATTCAGACACCATTCATGATTTTATTTCAATTGAGCCTTCATGTTGGACAAGAAGTTGTAATTATGGAAAATTTCATTTGCATTCAAATAGTGGATCATACCCATAAAACCTTTTTTTCTTGTTTCTCAATGTTGGAATCATCCTCAGTGTCTCTCTTAGCAATAGCCCAGGAGTTATAGTTAAAACAAAACCAAAAACATCCCTCCAAACCCTATACCATCTTCTTTTATTTAACTGACCACACTGTCGCTTATCTCTCCAGCTTCCCCTGTGTTTTGCCTGGTGACATTAGAGCCTTCAGTAGTGCCTCCAAGTTGGGCCGATAATCAGAATCACCTGGGAAGCAATTTTTTAAAATACAGATGAATCATAACCTAGACTTACTGAATCAGAAGTTCTGGAAGAAGGCCTTAGGAATCTGCCTTTAATTTACTCTGCAGGTGTTTCCTGGCAGCCAGCCCAGTGTGGTACATAAACTGACATTTATATCACTCCAGTCTGGAGCATGTGCTGGGCACACTCAGGTAGATAAGAGGGAAGGCCTCATCTCTGCTCATTTTCCCACTCTCCTCTTCATCCTTTTTCAGTCTTCGGGTACCAGCCTGGATGAACAAGTGTCCCAGGACCAGGACCAGAACCAGACACCTCCAACTCTGCAGTGTTCCCCAGGCAGGCCGGATGGAGGTGGCTGCCTCCCTGGGGAAGATGGTGGGCTTCCCAGGTGTCTGTCTGTCTCAGTGCACCTATAATTGCTCAATGGACACAAGCATCCCCCTGGTTATTTTCCAATTTGTAGACGTTCTAGTTCCATCATGCACTTAATTCACCACAAGCCACCAACAAGTTACTTAAAAATGAAAATCCTGCAGCACTCCAAACGGGAAGACAATGAGACAAGGGGTCTGCCAAAGTGCAAAGAACAAAGGGCTAGAATTCGACAGAAACTAGCCTCTCACGCCAGCTTTGCCAACTTCCAGGGCTGTAGCCTTACAGGAGTCTCTTCAGCTTTCCTGGCTTCAGTTATTTTCACCCAAGTAATAAAAAGTGTTGGGCCAGGGCTTCCCTGGTGGCGCAGCGGTTGAGAGTCCGCCTGCCGATGCAGGGGACACGGGTTCATGCCCCGGTCCGGGAAGATCCTACATGCCGTGGAGCGGCTGGGCCCGTGAGCCATAGCCAATGAGCCTGCGCGTCCGGAGCCTGTGCTCCACAACGGGAGAGGCCACAACAGTGAGAGGCCCGCGTACCGCAAAAAAAAAAAAAAGTGTTGGGCCAGATAATATCTAAGTTCCCTTCTGGTTCAAGTACTCTGTAATATAACACAGTCCAAGGGAGCTCTGTATGCATTCCTCCAATGATGAATACTTTTGTATTTTCCATAACTTAAGAGCTTTATAACTGTAATCAAGTTATTAATCTCTTTGAGACTTAGTTTACTCCTTAATAAAAATGGAGTCACAGCATTATCAAGCAAATAGTTGAGTAAGGATTAGATAATACCGGCATCTAGAACACCTACTGCCACGTCTGGCCCATGGTGAGCACTGGGTACCTGTTACATGATGTCATCATCACCACCACCACCACACAATCTCCAGTGTTCCCAAGGGCCTGAGTAACACTGGCCACTGTATCACCCTGTCAAGGTAACAAAGTGACCTCAAGAACCTGGTGACAAAGAATCAGTTACCTTGGATTGAGAAAACAAGGGCTTACACATTCTGCAGAAGCCCAGGTCCCACTCCCTCCCCTGCTCTCCCAGCTAGAGAGGGTCACTCAAGTACCACGAAGTGGCAGCCAGTCAGGGACAGTGACCTGCATTCATCCTGGGAGCCGTGTGGCCTGCACTGGAGGGTGTTTTGTATATTGTTTTAATGAATGGGGTCCTTCAGCGGAAGAGAGTCTCAGGTCTCCCCTGGCTCTCTCTGTGTGGCCCCTCCTAGAGCAAGGACACTCCCTGGGGGCTCTCCTTGAGACCCCAGGGCTTGCAGGGAGGCAGCCTCCTCCTCCGGGCTTGCTGCTCTCATGCAACCTCATCTTCCTTCTCTGTCCCTGAGCATCTCAAAGCCAAGCTGTTTGTAAACTGTCCCCACCCAATGGCGCCGTTACCGGGGCTCTGCTCATTAACGTGCAGGCAGTACAGTAGGCAGGGGCGCCGATTTGTCATACTAAGGAGGCTCTAATGCTGTGGAGAGGAACATTAAAAGATTTTATTCTAAGATATTCCCTCCAACCTCCCACCTACTGCAGACAAAGTCTCTTGGGACAAGCCTCTGCTCCGGCACTCCATTTGCAGATCTCTGATAAATGTTCCCATCAGTGTCATGGACCCTGGTGCTTCTCCACTGGGCCTTTCTCTTGGGGGTCTCGGGGGTTGGCTGTTGAGATGCCTTTGGGCCTTGAGCAGCCCTCATGGTAAGACATTCATCTTCCTCCTTTCCCTCCTCTCACTCCCAGTGAAAGCTGTGTCTCAGTGAGGGATGGAGATTCCATCTCTGCCACAGAAAGCCTCACTCCTGGAACTAATCACAGCTTTTCTCTGCCCCTCTCAGCACGATCTGATATCATTATCACCGTCATCATCAAAAGAAGCCCCTTTACAGACTGCGCTGTGCACACAGAATCGCCTAGACATGGCCGACTTTGCCTCTTACGCGCTTGCGAGCACATTGACACTGCCACGGAGTATGGGTGAGGACGAGCCCAGGGCGAGATTAAATCACGGACCGAAAGCTAAATGAACCACAGGCATCAATACTGAATACATTTCTGAGCGTGAGTGCCATGGGGAGTGGAAGGCTGGGAGGTGGGCACGACCGCAGGGTCAGGGGGACCAGAATGACTGATGTAAGGGGTCAAGGGCAGGCATGTCCTCTAAGGGGAGCATTAAAGAGCCATCTCCATAAGTGAAAGGAAGGCGTCCGCGTTCCCCTTTGTCCTCTTTGTTTCATTAACATCCTGTTGCGGTGAGTGAAAACCAAGTGGGGAAATGGCCAAGTCTCAAGGTTTGGGGGATACATTGTCACTGGATTCAGCCTGGTGGGGACTTCATTTGGATATCGAGGGCCAGGCCAGGGAACCTTGTCCAGGGCTCACTGTGAGGAAAGAGTCGTGCTCCAGGTGGGCAGGAGGAAGATGAGAGCATGAACCAATTTTTCTCGGAGGGGACAGGGCGCCTTTGCCAGTGAAACCTTCCAGAAGAGGCAGCGCTCATGTGGGCTCCATGGGAGACAAGGCACGACTCTGAGACCAGAGCGGGGCAGCCCAAGGGGGGCGCCCACACCCGCCACCCCCTCCAACACCTGCATGCTTGGGGGGCACACACTGGCCTCCCGGGGCTCCTGTCTCCGTCTCCATCTGGGCTGGAGCTGAGTCGGAGGAGAACCCACTTCCCTCCTCCCTGGCTCCCGGAGCTGCTAATTCATAGTTGCATTAGCTTTCATTTGGCTAACAGCATGGGAGATTGTCAGATATTGGCTCTGACCAGATTTAATCTGCAGGCTATGTTCTGCCCTCTTTCTACTTGCCTTTTATTCAAGATGCTGATGAAGAGATTCATGGGACGGGTGGAGCCACATCCCGTCTGGGATGAAGAGCTCCAGCCCTCCAGCTGTGCCCACCTCGCGGCTCCACTCCAATCAAGGACGGGGGCCCTCGCGACTCCCTCTGCTCTGAAACAAGTTAAATCTCACTGACACACCCTGTCTGCCTTGAGTCCTCCATTATGCTTCGCTTTTGGTTTTCTTTCCCAATGATAAAACTGCTTTGACACGTGCTCAGATTCTCAGGGCCCCGCTCTCTGCAGCCCCCGTCCCCGCCTGGCTGCTGTCCAGCGTGATTTTTGTCACGACAGAGCCATTGCCATCCTTCTCGGGCATCCCAGCATCTAGAGCTCTTCAGCGACGTGTCAGCAACCTTCAGCCACAAGTGTGGATCTGACACGGCTGGCTGTGTCTGCGGCATGAGGACACCTCCGCTTATTTCCTGGAAGGACCGAGGAAGGAGTCCTACGCCTTGTTTCCTCAACTTCCTCCCAGCCAGCACTGCCGTCCTGTTGAAAAAAGTCATTTTTCCCCAGTCTCCACAAGGTCCCTGGAAGAATGTGGCCTGGGGCCTTTCAGTATCATTTTCATCTGTCCTTGCAATTGAGCGAATCTTCAGATACGTTCCCCCAAGCTGTGCGGAAACAGATCTCAGGGTTACACTGGTGCCTTTGGGGAAAGCTGCTCACCTTCCTCCACCCTAAGAGCCTCATTAGACACACAACAGATGTACCCCTCCTCTGCTGGGTTCCTAGACTTAAGCCTTCCCACCTCGTTAGGGCAGCTGGAAAGAGGGGGGACAATTCCAGGCAGGTCACCATCAAGATGGTGACAACAATAAGCATGTTGATGACTATAAACTCTGCAGTTTCAAGCTTCTGTTAGTGCTTTATTTTAGAGTTGCTTTATTGGAATTAATCATTGCAACCATGTTGATTATCTTCATCACTTGAGGTCCATTAAGGACCTCTAATAGCTTTCAGCTATTAGAACTTCCCTAAAGTTCTATTCATTTATGGGTTCATTCATTCATTCATCAAATACCTATTGAGTACTTGTCATGTATCCTTTGGCCTAGGGTTCCCCGGATTGAAGTTCCAAGGGAACGGGCTGGAGTCAGCCAGGCTGGAAGGAAAGTGAGACCACATGCTTCCTGGATGCAGGTACCCCACACACCCTTCTCACTTCTTGTCCCCCCACAGTCACCATATCTTCTCTTTCCTTGTTACTTTTTCTCTGCAGATTCCCTTTGATCCACCCAGCACATCAGCCATAAAAAGTAGGGATGTGCCGTCTAAGGAGAATTGCCACTTCCCTCCCCAAGCGGCACTGACCTCTTTCATCTGACTCCTGGCACTCCTCATGTGCCCTTCCCACAACCTATGGTGACAGCTGCTAGGTGATGCCTCTCCAAATCTCAGATTCTGAGCTGGGTGCTTTAGAAATTCAGATCAAGTCAGGAAGCCTAACCAGAACTGCCAAGAATTCTGAACCGGAACAAAGGAACCCAGAGCCCTCCAACTGGGGCTCAAACACCCCCTGTGAGGACAGGAACCTGGAGCATAGACTCGAGCTGCATTTCTTCCCCTGAAATGATGGTATAGACCCTGAAACTGCAAAATGAAGTCACATCTCAGGCAGTAGCCTCCAGGCTCTGCAACTGGCCAGCCACCCTTGTCCCCCAGAAGGGAAGATCTGGTTGACATGACATGCTACCACATTGGGAGCTGCAAGACCTGGGCTGTAGTTCTGAATTGGTCCTCATGTACTGGGTCACCCAGCCCAAACCAACTAACCTCTCTGGGCCTCAGCTTCCTCGTTAATAAAATGCCATTCTGCTTTAGTTATAATATTTATATATTGTCAGAAAAGGATCTATAGGCTATGCCTATAAAATCTACAGGCTAGACTAGATGTTCAGTAAGGTGACTTTCCACTCTGAAGTCCTACAGATTAATTGATTCACTTATTTAATGTATCTTGAAAACATGTCTTATGTCACTCACAATCATAAGAGCTCACAAAATATGTCCCAGTAATCATAACAGGAAGGACATCACTTAGATAATAAGATTAAATGACTACAGAAAATCAAATACTTGGATATCCTACTAATATGTGTAATAATAAGAATTGTTTTTATTAATGTTACAGTTATTACCCGTCAGGCAATACACTAAATGTTCCACGTGGGTTTTGCAATTTATCTGGACAGAACAACCATATAAGGTAGATATTATTGTGCACACATTGTTCAGCCAAGGTTTACTGTGTGATTAGGATGTGGTAGCCCTTGTACTAGGTACTTGGCATCATGTCTCCAGGCGTAGAGGGGCTGACTTCCCAACCACAAAGCTAGCAAGTGGCAGAAAGAATCTAGTCGGCCAGGGTCCACAGCCCAAGCTCCTAAGTGCTAACCATCCTACCTTCCTCAGCTTTGTTTGGTGATCTCCATACTGTCAGCCAAAGCCGGTGTTTTCTGAGTCAACAGCTTACTCACTCCCATGGTCCTTTGCCCACTCAGCATCTCGCACATGGGAGCTAACCTTCCCCACCGCCGTCCTCTACCTATGAAGTACCCACTTTGTATTCTCCCTCTTTCACTGGTTCTCACTTTCAACTGCCACATGCACACTGCTATTTTCTTCTTGTCTTCCACTCTTTGCTCTTTCCTTCACCTCTCCTATAACTCTGTAAAATAGCTGTGAATTGGCTAAACTGAAGGACTCTCCCATGGTCTGATTCTAGAGGCACAGACTATGAACTCCTTTGAAAAGAGTAGCCACACATTATAGAACCCAGAGCAGCAGCAGAGCTAGGGAATTCCAGAGCAACGTTCAATGAAGCTGGGAGTGTGGGTGTCTTGGCATGTTTCGAAACCGGATGGCCTCTTTCTATCCTGAAACCACACTCGACTGGACAGTGTAGTGAAAAGAGAAAGCACGAATAGCAACTGAGTTGACTTAAACACGCACATAGTACATACAAACACCTTTCCAAGATAAAGGTCTCTGGGTCAGGTTATCACACATCACGTAAGAGGCGATACGGCAGATGATGGAGAGATGGGTCTCTATGGACTGGGACGCCGTGGCTCTTCACGTGACCTAAAGAAACCTGGAAATGTCATTTCATAATGCACAGCATCATCCTAGTGAGTGCTGCAAAGTAACGACTTGCTCTTTCAGGCCAATGTGATGTCGGCGTCGTCTTTGAGCCTAGTCCAGATGGTGACTCTTAGAAGCTGTGTGGGTCAGGAGGCACGATGCTAGAATCGAAGTGAACCAGCCCTCAGTTCCCATGAGGCTGTGAAATGCTGTTTGACAAAACATGGCATCAGATTCCGCCTATGAGTGATATTTCTGCAACCAATATATTTGTAAATCAACTACATGTCAATTTGTTTTTAAATGGCGCCAGGCTCTTCAAGAGTTAACTCAGACATCCCAACTGCAGCTTAGCTCCCCCAAACTCCAATAGAGCCCATGATTTCATAAGAGGTGTTAAATATGAATCGTTCATTTAAAACACATATTATTGGATGTTTAACTACCGTGTAATTGATTTTCTATCCAGTGCCTAGTGGTTAACCCTCAATAAATGCTTTTTGTAATCAACTTAAAGTATAATACCTACCACGCTTGATATCTTTCTCCTTTGATTTAATAAGAAACCAATTCTGTATTACTGAAATCATACTTGATCATAAAAAAAAATGGTCAAGTTTTTAAGAACGGCATAAGACTCTCTGACATGAACCCGTCCCCCTTTATAAAAGGATTGCAGTTCAACTGAGAGCTCGTGGGGACCTGGATACAGTTCTGATCATTGTGATGTTAGCTAAGGTCCAGGTCTCACAAAGGTTACGCTCACAGCTAGCAGAAACCCGGGTTTACAGTCCAGTGTCTGACAGATAACACAGTTCTTCCCCAGGGTTGTGAGGTCCAGAAAGCTAGGAGGCATTTTTGGCTTCCAAAGAACAACGAAAACAATTAAGTATTAACATGCATGTAAAAGACCCATTGGATTCAATTTTCCTTCTTCAGAACTTTGCCCAATGCTGTTTCCTCTTTCTTCAAAGCACTCCTAGAAATCCTACCTCCTGGGGGTGCCCACCTTGACGAGATGGGAGGAAAAGGTAACTGGCCCCATTCACGGTGTAACCAAACTGGGGAAATGTTTTGTTCAACTCCAGGGAGGCAGAGGCCTGGGGGCGGGACAGCAACTCAGAAGTGAGAGTAGGGGATGTGAGGGAGGAGACACTGCCAGCTGGTCCTCACAAACCCTAACGTGTTCACAGAATCCCCAACCCGTCCAGCCTCCAAAACCCACTCTCATAGACACACATTCCGTAAACATCGCAGAGCTGAGTGAATAATGAATGAACTAATACATATAAAGCTCTCAGCAAAGGCACAGTGCAAGTGCCGAAAATATTAGCTATTACTGGTTTTCTCCATTAATATTTATTATTCTACAGCAAGATTTGTAATTCACTTAATTTCCTTACTACTATTGAGAGGAATATAATACCTTGATTAATTGATTGTTTGATTCATTTCTTTCCTTAGATAAATTCCTAGATATGAATTTGCTGGCTCTGCAGGTATGATTTATGGTGAGCTTCAGACATATAACTCAGGCTCTCTGGAAGTGCTGTATGGAAGCAGTGTATGAGCTTAATGGGTACTGTGGATTAGATATCTTTGTAAGGTGGTAAGTATTCTGTCAGAAGAAGCAGAATGACTCTTTTTTAAAAAAGTCGAAGTATAGTTGATTTACAATGTTGTGTTAATTTCTGTTGTACAGCAAAGTAATTCAGTTTTATATATATATATATATATATATATATATA
>NW_021703784.1:6714501-6775242 GCF_005190385.1 Monodon monoceros | reverse complement strand
CCCCCTTGGCAACCACAAGTCTGTTCTCTATGTCTGTGAGTCTGTTTCTGTTTCATAGATAGGTTCATTTGTGTCCTATTTTAGATTCCACATATAAATCATATCATATGGTATTGGTCTTTCTCTTTCTGACTTACTTCACTTAGTATGATAATCTCTAGGTCCGTCCATGTTGCTGCAAACGGCATTATTTCATTCCAGAATGACTCTTAATTGGATCTGCTATAAAGGGAGTTTAGTGATTTGTAGGCAGTTGGACTCCCACGTCCCTTCTAGTTCTTAAATTTTATGATTCTGATTCTTCTGGAACACTGAAATGGTGATGTACACGCATCTTCACATGTAGAGTGACATAAAGGTATAGTTCAGACTCAAACCCTAACAGGCTGCTAAGCATCCTCCCTGGATGCACTCACCCTTGGAGCTCAAAGGCTGAACGTGTCCTCATTCAGCCTGTGACAAAAGAGAGAGATTGCCCAGGCAGCGTGCTGTTGTTAGACAAATAGGAATCCTCTTCTCAAAGGGCATTCTCTTCTGCATAGTGAGTGGGAAGCTCTCAGTATTTAGGACACATCTCTAAAATAAAATTCAGTGGCCACCAAATGACTCAGTGTAGGAGCCTTCTTTCTGCAAGAGAGGAGGGCTGCTAAGAATGGCAGGAACCACCCACAGATGGTCTGGGTACCAGTTGCATCAACAGATGCATATACAACACAGTCCTTTTCTCTGAAGCATCCAGCCAAGCTCACATCGAGTTCTCCACTGTGTACATTCAAACCAAAATAAATAATCCAAGAAAATCTGCACAAGTCTGTGTGTTTGGGGTCCAAGATAATTCAGGCAATAGGCCCAAGAGGAATTTAAGATATTTGGCCACTTTTTTCTTCTTCCTTTTGGTTTGTTATTTGTGGAAACCTAAGCATTAGATCACTTTCCAGCTTTAAAATATACAAGGATATTCAATGCCCTAACACCAAGGCTAATGGCTGGTGGTTAAGAGCCTTCAGAATCTGACCCTGCACACTTAACTAATTTCACGTCTCATAAATGCTCCAGCTCAACCAGACTAGTTTCCTCATTATGGCCAACTTTGTCCATCATTTATTCTTATTTCTACCTTCAGGTCTCTACTTAAGCTTGGTGCATTAAAAAGAAGCTCACACTTTCCTCCTCCATGTAGGAATATACATCCTTCTCTAAGGTCAAGCTGGTAATGAATGCCTTTGCCTGGTGCTGATCAGGGCTGGTCCCTCTCTTCTCCCATCTCCCATTGCACAGCTGAGGGTAGGGGTGGGGAACCATCCATCTGCATACTTATCTTAGGAATTCCGGGAAGCTAGGACTGGTTACATTTGCACAGAGCACCTAAGCACCTTGGTAGAAAAGTGATGAAGCAGATCTGGGCTGAATGACCTCTTGGGGAGCAAAGATCGACCTTCACAAATAAAGGGGAGTTTCCAAGACCAGCTCAGAGAGAGGATTCCTGTCCCATGAGAGCAGAGAAGTTACTCAGAGATAGGAAACAGTTCTAAGCTAGGTGTCCTGTTCAGAAAAACCAGTTACTAGATAGCAGAGAAAAGTATTCCCAAGTTTAATACAATATGTCATCATTTGAATCACCTTTGGCAACACCCTAGAATCATGTTCCCATATACTTGGGTTTGGGATGGGTGTGGACGGGAGTGTTTACTATATTGTCCCTATTCTGAACATCCTGAACACCCTTAGTTCAGTAAAGGGGTGATTTCTTCCCTGTGGGCTTGGTCTGGAAGAGCTCTGTGCACAGAGACATTCAGTTGAGCACTGAAGGATAAGTTTTAAATAAATGGAAAAATAGGGAGTTCCCCACTTTGAGAAAAGCTGCTGTCTTTTCTTGGACAGATCATCTTTGAGATGTACACACAGATAGATTCACTCTTGGCTTTAGTAAGAAACATAGGCATGATCATGGACTTAGGCCTTCAGAACCCCCCAAAGAAGGAGGTCAGCTCCCTATATAGTTTGATTCTGAAAGCTTGTCAGAAGAAGAATCGAGAATTCTGGTGACCAACGGAATGTTGAGGGCACATTCTGAATCTGGTTCACAGGGAGATATGACCTCTGGCTGGTTGCATAACCTCCTAAGGAACCTAAGTGTCCTTATCTGTGACAACAGGGCTAAGATCTTGTAGGGTTGCGGTGAAGACTAAAAGCATTTAACAAAGGGTAGCTACTTACAGAGAAGGGTTTAGCATCCAGTTGTTAGTGATGCTGGAGTTAGAAGAGTGGTCAGAGCCGAAGCTACAAGTTTAGCAGTTAGTTGTCCACACAGAAGATGGAGGGACTCTGTGGCGCCATGAGAATAGCTGAGCTCCGTGCGAGAGAGGAAGGAGATGAACAATGAAAATACCAGAGATAGATAGATAGATAGAAAGATAGATAAGATAGACCAATAGTTAGAGAGATAGATAATAGACAGACAGATAGATAATAGAGAGATAGATAGACCAATAGATAGGTAGATCGACAGATAGATAGACAGATGGATAGATAGATAGATAGACTGACAGATAGATATAGACCGATAGATACATAGATAGATAGATAGATAGACGATAGATAGATAAACAGATAGATCTGATGACTCATCTTTAAGGTTAGGAAAGAAACAAATGAGCAGTTAAGGAGAAATTAGGAAAGCAGAACCAGTAAAGGGACTTAGAAGCCAAGAAAGAATCTTCAGGAAGAAGTTGAAGTGTGGTTAAATGCAGCAGAGTTTCAAAGCAAGCAGACTAAGGAAAAGCCAGTGGGTTGAGTGATTATGCAAATGCGGGAGGAGGAGAAATGTCGTAAACTTCCTTGAGAATCTTCTCTCTAGTGTGGTAGGTGCCAAAGATCAGTGATGGATGGGGAGCCCCAGCTAGGCAGGTCTGTGGGGAAGCCTGGGAAGATGTATTATTTAAAGACTCCATGGGTGATTTTGGTGATAGATTTGAGAATCACTGCCTTAGGCCATGTTTGAAGTAATTTGGCTATAAAAGGTTGAAAAATATATAGGAGATAGAGAAGCACTGAGGGTTTAAAAACAAATGGAGTTTTGTTTATTTGTTTATGACCTAAATGTATTGACAATGCGTGACCTGTAGAAAAGGAGATCAAAGATGCAAATGCGGGTCAGGTAACCAGGGATGGTGTGATTGTGTATTAGTTTCCTATTGGTGCTATAACAAAGGACCACACATTCAGTAGCTGAAAACAACACCAATTTTACTGTCCTACAGTTCTGGAGGTCAGACGTCGAAGATGGGTTGGCAGGGCCCCGGGTTCCTTCTGGAAGCTCTGGGGGAGAATCTACTTCCTTGACTTTTCCAGCTTCTAGAGGCTGACTACATCCTTTGCTCCAGATCCTGCATCACTCCTACCTCTACTTCTGTTGTCACATCCCCGTCTCTGACTCCGTCCCTCGTGCCTCTCTATATAATGACTCTTGTGATTACATTGGGTCCAACCACATAATCCAGGATAATCTCCCCATTTTAAAATCCTTTACCAAATCTCATGTGCTTTTGATATGAAAGGTAACATATTCACAGCCTTCAGGATTAGGCGTGGACATCTTTGGGAGCCATCATCTATTTGACATAAGAGGTACATAAAGCACAGGTTCTGAGAATAGCCATGGGAGAGAAGAACCACATGTACCTTTTGCTTTAAGACAAGATAGAAGTAACAGAAAAAGCCTAATAATCCAGAGACCTGAGGTTAAAAAGAGAGGCGCGTGCATCAGCAGAAACGCTTTGAGCATTTGATAATGGACGCTCATATTTTTGGATTTTCTCTCTAATTAGAACATAAGCTCCAGAGGGGCAGAAATCATGTCTTACAATTTCCAGTTTATTGCCCATAGCATCTGGCTCACTGCAGAACACACAGTAAATGCTCAATAATGCCTTACTGCCCAGCATGAGTGTTGGCACAAGGAGGAAGTTATGAGGTGTCTGCTACTGGTGGATGGGTGTGTTCTACTTAGGAGTGGCTCAGAGAGTAGTAGACAATCCTGAACAAGAAGATTTTGTTGTGTCAGGGGACTAGGATTTGAGGCCAAGTTCTCAGTGAGGAACACATCCTACCTCTTCCTCATGATGGAAGGGCTGATAGCATCTGAGGTGTGAAGACAGCTGTCCCCATCATTAGGTTGGCATATGAGACATTGGAAACAAAGCAACCAGAAGGCAAACCAAACCTCTGAGTGATGGAAGGAACTGCAAAGGGACTGGTCCCATCGATCCCGCAGAGAGACAGAATCGGCTGACCACTTGCCGGCCATCCTTTCTACTCCACTGAAATCTACAGCAGTGAACTCACCTTGAGGAAAGAAGCCATTGACAAAAGGAAAAAGGAAAGAAGAACTGAAACTCTGCTTTAAAAAAAGGCCAGTTGTGGGCTTGAGGCTCAAAATGAGCTTGGACCAATATGTATGCATTTATCCTATATATATTTGTCCTGGAAAAGGTTGGAAAAAGATAGGGACTAGAGGAACAATGAGGGTTTAAGAGCAAATAGAGTTTTGTTTATTTGTTTATAACTTGAACACGTTGATAGTTCAAAGAGAAGAGGCTGTAGAAAAGAGCAAAGATGCAAATGTGACTTAAATACACACACACACACACTTCAGAGAGAGAGCAAGAAATAGTCACAAATCTACTAAGTATGATAAGACAAAAAGGCTGATTGCTGACAGAAAATAATCAAATTCGTCACCAATGTTTCACAAAAGAGTAATTCTTACACTTTCAAACCACAGGCTGGCAGGAAAGAATTTTTGTGATTTCTGCCTCTCAGAGGTCTCTCAAACAGCTTTTGTGACATCCTGTTTTCATATAAATTCAGCAGTGACTTTTCCCTGGTGTTATTACTTGTTAGGGTTTTTCTCTGCCTGCCACAGGCTTATTTATGTTATCCTGATTTAGATCTTTTCTTTCCCCTTTTCTTTCCCCCTTTCTTTCTTTGCTGAGGCTGGGTTTCACAGCACAATCTGCTGAATGGTGTACGACAAGATGCAGGTCTGTCAGGCGTATACGTGTGTGTGTGTGTGTGTGTGTGTGTGTGTGTGTGTGTGTATTAAGAGTCTAAATTCTCACCAGGGGCTGTGACTATCTCTTGTATCTTAAGTCATTCCTCAAGGTTTCCAAATGAGGGGGACAGAGGCGTTGAGATCATCCCCATAGGTACCAGAGGATGGAGACAGCCATTGCCTGCACTCAAGTGAGGATGAGAGAGGAATTCAGGAAGTTCATATCAGGTCTCTCGAAAAAAAAGTCTGTCTCAGATTTGACATTTTATTTTATGGCCACATTAGAATTCAGACATATTTTGTGCTATTATAGCTGATTGATTATTTATCACTTCAATGGAGAACATACTGATTTACTTAATATTCATTGTTATAATGTAAAGATCTGCAAATCACAAATTGTCTGGGCTTCTTTCTGCCTTGCCTTTCTCATGGTCTCCTATCTATCTCCCACCCCCATCCCCACGTGCCCCTCCAGCCCTTTATACAATAGTCTCCCCTTATCCTGGGGGATGCATTCCAAGACCCCCAGTGGATGCCTGGGACTTCAGATGGTACCAAACCCTATATAGACTACGCTTTATCCCATACATATACACCTATGATACATTTTAATTTATAAATTAGGCACAGTAAGAGATGAAAAACAGCTAATAATAAAATAGAACAATTAAGTAGTATACTGCATTAAAAGTTACGTGAATGTTGTCACTCTCTCTCAAATATCTTGCACAAATTTAAGCCTTTTGTATGTTAAATAAGCACTTATCATGCACTGTTGTCCTAACTTTTGCAGTTCGAGGTGTGACAGTAAAACTAGCATGAGTTTCTTTTCCTTCTTCATAATTTCATGGACAGAAGATTCATTCTTACCATAGATCTTAGTAATCTCAGCATTCGAGTTTTTCTTTCCTTATTACGTCAAGAACTTTTACCTTTTCATTGAAAGGAAGTACTTCACAGCTTTTCTTTGGTGTATCCGGATTGCCAGCATCACTCCTCTGGCACTTTGGGGCCTTTATTAAGTAAAATAAAGGTTACTTGAATGCCAGCCTGTAATACCTTGACAGTCCATCTGATAACCGAGACGGCTACCAAGCAGCTAACACATGTGCTGGACAAAGGGATGATTCACATTCAGGGTGAGACAGAGCACGACAGCATGAGATCTCATCACGCTACTCAGAACGGCATGCGATTTAAAACTTATGAATTGTTTATTTCTGGAATTTTCCGTTTAATATTTTCAGACTGCAGTTGACCGTGGTAATTGAAACCAAAGAAAGTGAAACCGCGGATAAGGGGGGAACCACTATACAGGCCGGGTAGAGTGGATGGTCCAGAAAGGATGGTCCTTGCCTGTCCGTGAAGGAGGGGAGACAGTCTTCTCAACTCAGCTCAAACCTCATAAGACAGCTTGATTCACAACATTACATTTCAACCCAGGAAGGGCCCTCAAAGGCCACGTAGTTCAATCCCCTGGGTGGTTCATTTGAACAGTCATATTGAGAGCCTACACTGGTGGGCTGCATCCCTGTAGATGGACGGCCTGGCTCACCCCTGAACCACTCTATCAGAATGTCCCTTCCCATAAAAGGCAAAAACGGGTCTCCGGGTGCACTGTCATCCTGTAAGCGACCCATGTAACGGACGCAAAAAAGAAGAGTAAACTGAGACACATCACGCAGGAACCAGCCCTGTCCAGCCCTGTCTTTTGCTTCCCCCTCATCGGCACATCTAAACATGCTTGATATGACTATGGTATATGTGCCTTAACTCAGCTGAAGCTGAGAGGTGGGCAGGGGCAGGGGACTGACCCGCTCACTATGCTGGCCTTGCTCTGATTACATTAGAACCCAGTGAGCCGTGTCTGTCCAAGGGGGCACTGCTTCAGGCACATGGTATTTCACTGTGGTCTTCCCGCTGAAGTTGGTTTGAAGCATGAATTAGGGGAAGGCACCAGAAGGGTAAGGAGGTAACGTAGGAGATTGAACAGTGGAAAGCGCATTGCTTTAACACCTAAAGAAAGCATTTCTTAAGCAAAAGCAATTGCTTTGAAAGCAATTGACAGAAGGCTGGCTTAATCCTTGTTCTGGAGATACTTACAGCTGCCCATGGTTTTTAATTAATACACTGCGCTCCCTAACAAAGGGGAGAGATCTGGAGAGCATTAACAGAGTTATTTACCCAAGCGGAGGAAAGCACTTTGGAGGAAATGCCCGGGCTGCCGGGGGCGGGGTTGCTGGATCTGCCTCTGCCCTCCCTTCCCTGTGTGTCAAGGCCCCAGGGTGGTCCTATGTGGCCCCCGGAAGGAAGGAAGGCCGTCCTGCCGTTTGGGTAGGCCAGGGAAACCTCACGCAGTCCATGCCTTCCCTACATAATGCATTCACTCATTCCACAGGTATTTATTGAGTAGCTGCTACACCCAGAGCAGACACAGTGTCTATAAACGAGGAACTATATTTGTATCAAAGGCTTGAGCTAGGTGCTGAGGCTTTAACAGGTATTAAAACAAACATGATACTCATCCTCAGAAAACCTAGGTCTTGAGATGCGGTCAGGGTTGATATTCTGGATGGCCACACTGGGTTTTTAGCTGGTGTCCCTTGGGGTTGTGTCTGTTCTGGTTGATCGGTGCCACTGATACCCCAGTTCTTAAATAGTTTGAATATTATCCTGTGATCATGAAATGAATGATCACACAAGTAAATGCAAGATGTAAAAAGTTCTATGAAGAAGGGGACACGCAACTATGGGTCCATGTTGCCCCAAGAGACACATGCCAAGCCCGCACGCCCACCCCATGCTGTGCTCTGTGCTGCCCTCAACCATCAGTTGATGGTTTCCACTGATGCTCACTGGCTTGCAAGTCCTGCATCCTGCCCCCACCCCTGCCCCACCCTGCTTCCCAGACTCCAGTCCGCCTCTCTGCTTCAGTGGCTCATCTGTCTTGCTCATTCGCCCATTTGTTCGTGAGTTCATTCATTCATTCATTCATCCATTCACTCTTTCGCTCACTCGGCCAATGAGTAGTTGGCAGAGGCTGGGCATTGAGCTGTGCTCTGGGCATACGATGCCTCCTGGACGCTTCCAGGCACGGGGCCCAGCTCTCCTCTTCACCGTCCCGTGGCAGGATCTTTCTCTTTTGGTTAGTGAATCCAATGTTAGAGTCATTCTGTCTGACAAAATCTCTCCACATCTGACAATCCCCTTCTCCTCATATCTCCCTCAGCCCATTTCCACATGTCCAAGCATTTTAATGGCATATAGTTCCAGGAGGGAATCTCCAAATGAGAGAAAATTAGTGACTGTGCTTATTGGGCTAAAGAAAACGACTGGAGGGGAAGTTTTCTTTAAGAATAGCCATAAGAAGCAGCCGCCCAAGGAGATGTGACTGCAATAAAATTGATGATTTTTGTTAGGGGTGATGGTGGGGGTGGATTATCAACCGCGTTCTCTCCTCCCTGGAATGCGTCACAGTCATTAATTTGTTTAATTTATTTTTTGCCTCTTCCCTAGTGAAGCAGTCCAATTCACTGTCAGCCCACCCATCAGAACAAATTACACTTTGGAAATATCCAAATGCTTCAATTTTACATTAAATATAATAAGAAACCACAATGCACTCTTTCGGCCTGATGACTTCTCACCAAGGATCTACAAGTACTTTTTACAATTGCTGCCAGGCAATTCTAGTTGTCATCCTCGGTGACACAGAGGCAGGAAAACAGGCCCACAACCACCAGGCCCCATATTAATTTGTACTCATGTGGGTGCCTCTTGGGTGGTGTGCTTAATCTACTTCATGTGTATATCGTCTGATTCTGCAATGCAATTACCAAGTCTTCATAGCAGGGACCACCTTTTCCGCTTCTTTGGTGTCTCCCCACTGTGCCTCCATTAACCTCATCCTGGCCCAGCCAATGGCTGCTGCTGACTGATGAATTCACAGAGCTAAGCCCCAGGAAGACAGAGCTGGCCAGTGTTTCATGGAAGCCGGCCTTCCACCTTCCAGCCTCTGGGACTGAGGCTCAGACGCTCATCTCTCTCCTTCTTCCGACTCTCCTGCTTCTTCCTTATCATCAGCCACTGCTCAGATCGTGGAGACTGCTCACCACTGCAGATCAATCTGTCCTAAGGAACATCGCTCATTAATGATTACGTTTCATTTTCAGAATGTTATCTTACTTGCGCAGATGGGAAACTGAAATGTCCAGGGGTTACACATATGGTATATACGGCTCTCTCAAGTCAGAGATTAATTGTCAAGTGTTAATTTTGAATTTTCTATGGCAAATGCTTGTCAAATGTTGCCAGGGGAAGGTGCGAGCTCAAACTTATCTTACCTGATGCTCAGCGTACCCGAGAACAGAGCCTCTAGCACTGCCAGCTCAGCACTTTCTGAGTCTGAGAAAAAGCGCAGGCTGCAAAGAAAGGCTGGACCGTGGCAACCTGGTGAGTTCTTGGATGAGAGAAGTTTCTAAGGTGTAGGAGGCAGGTTGGCTCTGTTGTAGGGTTGAGTCAGGGTTGAATTCTGCCTGGACAAGAGCAAGATCTGAGGGTAGGCCTTGACCTCTTCCTGCACAGGTAGCTGTGGGTAACCTGGAGGACCAGGTTATCTGGGTATCACAAGACCTGGGTTTGCTGCCAGCTTTACTGCTCACTAGCAAATCAGTCTCAAGGAACTCTTGTTTCCTCCTCTGTAAAATGGGCAGGGTGCCATCTATCTTGAGGGCTGCCACGTGACTCAGTAAGATTGTTCAATTGTGTGCTGCTTCACAGTTTACAAAGCACAATGGAGAACAGGGGTCCTCTACTGTCTCTTAATCCTCACAGCTTCTTACAATCTTAAGTGGATTGAAGTTTTAGTCTTGTTGGACAATCTCAAAGGATTGTTGGAAGAGGTAAAGGAGATAATGTATGTAGAGCACAGTGCCTGGCACTGAAATGTTAACTCACCCCTTCTAGTAGTTGCAGTTTAGAATTTCTGAGAAAAAAAAAAAAAAAATAAGAGGATATCTGGGAGTGTGAATATGTAAGAATAATTATGTGATCATGACCATTCATCAAGCACAAAGACAGAATGGTGGAACGTGGGATGTCCCCAGAGGAGCCCATATCTTAAGTAAAGTTTACATGGGCTGGTGTTCCACGGAACTATCCTCCTTCTGACATTGTGCAAGCATCTGTAAGAAGCTCTTCCACTTTAGCCCAACTCCCATCCTCTGGCTGAGGGGACCTCTCCCCAACCGGCCACAGTAAGTGATGATGTATAACAGGGACCCACATCCAAGACCCTGAGACTGGCTAGCACTTTTTCAGCCCCATCCTTCCTCTTCCATTTTATCTATAGAGACGTTTAACCTCTCTCACTACATTTGATGGTATGGAATCACCTTCACTTGTGAATTCTCCTACAATACCTAGCACAGCGTTTTTCACACATAGTTTTTGTTGCCCAATCATGCAAAATACTCATACAAAACCTCCCTAGCTAAAGGTGTTTAAGGTGATTTGAGGCATTATTCCTACAAACGAGAGCATTTCTCTTATCTCTTTTACCTTCTCTGTCTCTGGCGCCCCTTCCTTCTCCTCTGTTTGCCCCTTGTGATGGTTAATTTTATGTGTCAAATACATTGGTTCACAGGGAGCCCAGATATTTGGTCAAACAGTATTCTGGGTATGCCCGTGAGGGTGTTGCTGGATGAGCTTAACATTTAAATCAGTAGACTGAGGAAAGCAGACTGCCCTAATGTGGGTGGGCCCCGTCCAATCAGTTGAAGGCTGACTAAAGCAAAAAGGCTGACCCTCTAATAAGTAAGAGGGAACTCCTCCTGTCTGACTGCTTGAATGAAAGATCCATCTTTTTCTTGCCTTTGGACTTGAACTAAAACATTGGCTCTTCCTAGGTTTCATCCTGCTGGCTTTTGGACTAGAACTTACTACATCAGTGGCTCTCCTGGTTCCCTATCTTATAGGCAGCAGACCGTAGGACTTCCCAGCCTCCATAACCACATGAGCTTATTTCTTTTACGTAATCTCTTTCTCTTTCTATATACATCTTACTGGTTCCATTTTTTTATTGTTTTGTTTTGGTTTTTTTTCCGGAAAATTCTGACTAATACACCCCTAATGTTGTTTTTTACTGGGTCTTTGTCTTAGCCTTTTTTCTCCTTGCTCCACAAGCTATACTTAGATAACCTCACCCACTCCCATTGTTTCAACCACCACCTTTATGTGGAAATAGCCCAAATTGTTCTCTTTAGTCCAGATCCCCCCCTCCAAACTTCAAGCTCCGATATCATATATTCAACTGCCAACTTGATACCCCTCCCCAGACATCAAGTTCACTCACATTCAATGAGTCCAAAGGAGATGACAGCACTTGCTACACAAACCTGCCTCCCCTCCACTTGTCCCTATGTCAAAGGAGGCACCACCTTCCACTCTGTTAGCCAACCTTGGGGCCATGCATCTGACACTCCCTGAATCCACCTGGTGCTCAAGGACAGTAGACTTGACCTCTCGATTCCCCTCATATCTAACTCCCCCACCTCTTATGCACATTAGCACTGTTTTAGCTCATTCTTTATCATGCCTTCAAATGTTTATTGTACTTGCTTATTTAGGCAGGTCTTTCTATGCTCCATTCTATTCTCCTTCTGGACAGGAATCCTGATCGATCCATTTTTTAAAATTCCGCAGTTCCCAGCAAAGTACTTGGCAAATATCAGATACTTAATAAATGGCTGTTGTCTGAATGAATGATTGAATGAATGAATGAGTGATTTCCCTTGGAAGTCTGCTGGGAGTAGGGAAGAAGGCAGAGTACCTGATAAGAACTTGACACGACTCAGGAAACATGAAAGGAGAAAAAGAAGTTAATTTATTTGCCAGAAATAAATAAAAGGCAAATCCTCCATGAATAAATGTGAAATGAGGAAAACAGAAACAAGCAGTCATCTTAAGAGCAGGGCAGCTAATAGCCTAACTACCCCCTGTGGGACAGGACAAGCTCTGCTATAACAGGTTTTCTTTGTCTGTTTGTTTTTGTTTTTATTTTGCCATTTTCAGAAATGGAGCCTAGGACACTGAGACAAACCCGCTCTTTCTAAAGAGGCCCTGGGGTACATTTAGAGCTCTCTCAGCACACACTGCCTGAGATCTTAAGGTTTTGATTCAAAGAACCAGCACCGAGCAAAACTCCCGGAGCTCAGTTAATCAAACTCATCAAGATTGATTTGATTCGAATTGTGGTTCCAGGCAGCTGCTAATGGTCCAGAGACCAGACTGCTGAGTTGGCTCCTGGATCGAGATCGGGATACCCAGAAAAAATGCAGATGGAAAGCAGACAATTAAGCTAAAAATGCAGACAACATAGACCCTACTTGTGAATAACTCGAAAGGCCCCTTCCCTTTCATCTTCTCATCAATGTATTTTCCTCAGCTCTTTGGAAACATCTAGGTAAATAAAAAATAGGCTTTTATAGCCTGAATTACTAATAGGACTGACAAATGATGGAGAAGAGAGGAAGAGCTGTAGGAGAGATCTAGTCTTCCAACACTTAGCTTTCTGAAATGAATGAACTGCTAGTTTTCTCCCTTTACCATCCTTCACCACACACACACACACACACACACACACACACACACACACACACACCATCCTTGAGAGTTTGGAAGCACGGCTGCTTGCAAATGGGCCCATTAAAAGCAGATAAATCAATGGGAAACATAAAAAATCTCATTTATCATAAGACGTGTTGGACAGAGTTTTGAGTTTTACATACATTTATTCTAGAAATCTGTTTATCTGTGCAACATTTCTGAACAGAATACTTTGTGATGAGCCATTCTCTCTCCTCAAATCTATATTGAAAGCAATTAAATGCAAACCCTAAAGACAAAACATGATGAACATAGCACCCACCCTGTTGATCTGTCACTTCGCCACTGTCCGCCCTCCCTCTTGGATAACGTCTTCTCCATAGTTTCAAAAGCAGACCCCTCCTGCTCTTACAAAACATGTTTCTCGTGTCTTTAACCAAGGCAACCCCTTCCCCCAACTGTTCCCCAAAGACCACAGATGATGCGATGCTGGCAAGGTGTCTGAAAGTGGTGGGAAGAGCCATCCCTGGAGTGAATGACCTCAGTCCTGTCGGCATGTGACTCCAATGAGAGATTTACACGAGCACCAGCTCCTGGTCTGAACTCGTTCATGATGGGAGAGGTGTGGGTATGAGGGTTTGAATGAGGTGGGAAGTAGGAAAAATGAGGAATGCATTCAACTGTGTCTATGCTACAAAGTTCCCTCCGTGCCTCATGGATTTTTGTATTCTCAGTCCCTACCAGGCAGTGGGCAACTGTGGGGCTCAAGAGAGAGCAAAACCTCACCTTGGCAAAGAGCCTGGCACAGCAGTTTCCTAAAAAATATTCAGTGGACACCATTACTGAATGGCTAAATCTGCACATATAAAACAAATGGTCTCAGCGCAGCTGATAGACTATTCCAGGCATGTTCACGGTTTGGAGTGAAAGCGACATGATCTCTTTGGTGATGAAGAGCATTACTGGTGACCATCAGCGTGCTCAGATTAATGTCCTGTGTCGGCAAACATGACACTGGGCTGCGTGTAGGCAGCGCCCCCTACTTCCAAGTAGACAGACAGCCTTCAAACACTCAGTGGAATCGTCCAGTTTGATAGACTCTGTTAAGAGTCTACCTAGTCTGCACCTTATTTCATGTTGGGTAGGCCCTCCTAGAAAGCCCCTCCCTGCAGGAAGAGAAGTATGGACATAAGATCAGAGATTTTCTAAGAAGCACTGGGATAGTTTCACCTCAGCATTTCTACGCCAATGCCTGGGGGATACACCCAGCTACTTTACCCCTGAGGGCATGCCAACAGCTTGTGTTATAACCTCCTGCAAATAAGGATTTATTAAAACAGAATCAAGTGACAGCCTTGGAACTAAGGCAGCAGAGACAAAGGCCCTGAGGTTCTGTGGAGATTGTTGACTTCTATCAAAGTCAACGCTGAGATTTATTGACCCAAAAGGTAAATATTGATGGAGGCTCAGGAGGTCAATATTTGTCCCAAGGAAAAATACATCTTCTTGGTGACCCCCAAACTGAATCAGTAGACTCGGTTCCAAAATGAATTAGCTGTGACATAGATTAAGATATCATTTCATTAGACTGTCTAGGGCACTGGAAAGCAATATTAATACTGAGCACTTCATGTTCACAGTACTTTCCAATCATTCATCAAAGAGGACCACCCTCTGCCAGATGCCTCAGACTGTTGCTCTCCCAGATCAACAGATGGGTCATTAGCACCAAGAAAAGGTTAAATAGCTTTACCTAGGGCACAGAAAAAGCAGCACAAGAATGAGAAGATGGATTGGAGATAAGGGTGGGAGGGGTGCTCTGGGGAGACCAGCAAAGAGCTACAGGATGGTGCCTTAATTAAAGTTCCTGGTAAAATCTTAAGTCCACTTGATTTAATTCCTTAAATTTAGTTGATTTATTTCCCACTATTGACAAATCTACTTGAGTTGGTCAATGGTATTGCTTATTTACAAGGAGGCTTTTCGGTGTTTACACACCATAAGCTCTATCTTTTCTATCTTTTGAAAACTCGTACTTGGGGAGTGGAGACTACATTGGTAGTTACTGGGAGGGGAGAGTCATGGTCTATTCTTCTATTTGCACAATAGTTACCATCAGATTCCAATTCTCAGGAATGCCTTGGCTTTCACAGTGGGGTCCTGGAATGCTGGTAACATCACAAAATACTAACACACAAGTAACTGGCATTTGAATTCATGGAACCAATTATCCTTTCTTTTGTGCTGTCTCAAAATTGAATTTTAAATATTATAAAGTTGTGATTGTCTTTGTTAAGGGAGAGAGAGGAGGCATGGATAATCCAAAATATCGGTCAATTTAACAACCTTATTTCTTTCTGACTTTAGAATATATTATTTCCTTGTGTATCATGTTGGCCTCATTATATCTTCCTTTGGGTATTTAACATTGGGAAATAACGACCAATTCCAGAGCACCAGCAAATGACAGTCAGAGAAGTGACAGAACATGACGTGTTCTGGGTATCAAGACAGTAACCTTGACGATGTGCTCTGTCTAAATCCACAGACAGCTTCTTGAGTTGATGGGGCTCAACTTCTAGAATTTTGAATTTTCAAAGTCATTCCAATCGACTTTAAATCTGCTAGAGAGAAGGTGGGTGTCTTAATAGCACGCCCAGTCCTGTTTGTTTGGAAAGAAAACAATCTGACTTGAATAGACATAAGGGGTTAGCTGATGCCAGGGTCTGAAGAAAAGAATTTAGGAGTACTGACCAGCAGTTCAGGTCCATCCTTGTTTGATCCTGCCATGGGATTTTTGCATGGCTCCGGAAAGTAAGTGATACCTATATGATTTGATACTGTTACAAAAGGGTAATTTGACTGACAATCTGGCGCAGACAAATGAAAGTGTTTACAGGGTTTAATATTTAATAACGTAAAATGAAAAAGTCGGCAGGAGCAGGCAGGAGATGAAAAGATGTGCAGCAAGTCAGAATTCCTGCGGGCTGTCAGAGCGGCTGCGTCTCCTGGGGGTCTGGGTAAGCGAGGCGCTGCTCTGCAGAAATTGTTATCTCGGGTGTATTGACTGCGTTTGCTCTACTCAAGCTGTCAGCGACTTTCTCCTGTCTTTATTTTATTTTTTATTTTCAACATTATGGCATCCTCCTAAACCCTCCCATAATGTTTGGCCTTCAGAGTTTAGCCACAGGGCCATCAAGTGCTCAGCCGTGGAGGTGGGCTAGGCTGGGACCTGACAGTTCTGTCTGCGAGTGGCAGCTCGATGGCTCTGCTTCCCCAGGTACCTGTGAGCTTGGAGTCCAGCCACCTGCCACAGACCCTTCTAATCGATTTGGATGAGAGGATGACAAGCTTGCTCTTACAAACCATGTGTCCCTGCTCTGTGTTATGTTACTTCACCTGTAAACACCTCAGCTTTCCCATTTGGGAAACAGAAATTACACACCTACCTTACAGAACTGTCTGGAGATGATAAACCTAAGAGGCTCAGCACCTTTCCAGCACAGAGCCATCCTCAGTGAGTGGCAGCTCCTGCTAGATCAGTGTCTCCCCAGAAATCTGTGGATGAATTAAGGGACGGTCTGGATTCGAGAATACCCAGCCCTGAACCCAGAATCCTAAAATTCTTGAGCTGGAAGGGCCCTTGAGGGCTTCTCATCCACCCACCCACCTGTCTTCCCATCAGCCCAGAAGCGGGCAATCTCTTTACTGTTAAAACACCATTAGAAAAGGTTCTGAAATATTCTCTGACCTGGGGACTGGCATTTACACAACCTCACAGGAGCCTGAGTAGTTCAAACACCTCTTGACCTGTTACGGGGAGAAGAGAGGGTACAGGGAGGGGACTGAAGCCCCTTGTACAGCCCTGCGTCTTGTGTATATAAAATTATTCCTCTCCATCAGCTGCTCCTCAGTGATTTTCTGCGTCCCGGTGCTCTTTCACCAGGCCCATCGGTTCTCCGAAGAACACTGCAAACCCCACCTACCCCTCCAGCCTCCGAGTGTGGGAGAGCTCTGTGCTAACAGGTCAAGTCAACAAGCTTGTGCCCTGTGTTAACCAGGCCAAAGTCGTAACGGAATCGCTTCCCACTGCACAAAGCTGCCCTGTGGCCCTCCTCTAAACTTTCACCTCAGGCGCCATTTTGCAATAATAATAATAACAACCTATTTTGCTAATGCCCTTTTCTACATGTGAAAATCTTCCACATTCCACTTGACCTTCACAGCAACCCACCACTGAGGTGAGGAAGCTGGTGTCGAGAAAAGCCAGCTGATCTGGCCAGGGTCATGTAATTAAAACGGAATGGCCACTTAACCCCACGTCTTCTGAAGCCAAGCCCTGTGCTCTTCCTATTACACAGCAAATAAAAATGACTGGTTCTCAACTGGGGATGATCTCCCCCAATCCTTCTCCAGGGACATTTGGCAATGTCTGGGGCCATTTTGTGGATCACCACTGGGGACTGGGTGGGTGCTAGTGAGCATCTAGCGCGCAGAGGCCAAAGATGCTGCTAAACATCCCACAGTGCACAGGGAAGCCCCTCACAACAAAGAATTATCCAGCCCCAAATACCAACAGTGCCGAGGCTGAGAAACCCTGCCCTCCACTTACCATAAGGGGCAAATAACAGAATCCAGTGACCTGACTGTCAGTCCAGGCCCACTTTCCTGATTACCCTATTGGGCCCACTTGCTTTCCCCAGAGAAACTTCATGGATGTTTGCAAAGGAAGTTGGGATAATCAGAAGAAACTTAATGGCTAAATGCAGAGTTGTTGGATTTTGTAAAGCCGCTGGTAAAGTTATTTTCAGTTTGCTTTTTAAATTAGTTTGGGAGGTGGTGTTCTTCTTTACATAATTACAAGCTGACAAACATGCTTCTGTACTTTTTTTTTTTAATTAACAGATATTTGTATTCAAGTTCTCCAAATTACACACCACAGCTTGCACATTACAGGACAGCTGCCATGCTCCAGATGTGGGCAATAACCAGAACACGGTAATGTCAAAATGCAAAAGAAAGAAAGGGAAAAGGAAGAAAAAGTTAATGTATTTGGATGGAGAAGAGCAACTCTAGTTAATGTGTTTGGATTTTTTTATGGAGATGAATACCTTAGATTCTCCCAAATTTTCAGCTTGGTTTGAACATTTGGGGTGAAGCCGTCTGGGTCATTCATTGCTGCCATCAAAGGCTCACCAGTGCCTTGTAAAAGCAGATTACAGATGAAATGGGGCACGTATAAATGTTAACAGTGTGCTGGAGAAACTATTCAAATAGCTCCTGTTTACAAGCACCCTATTAAATGTGCTAAGCTCCTCCTGAAGAAAGCTGCTCTAAGATGGGTAAGCTGTCATATTTATTTATTTATTTAGCCCATTTATAAGGCTTTTTGTTCACTTTATCCCAGAAGCAGGCTCTCAGGAGCCCACAGATCAGGAATTGTACACAATAGCCCCTTGCCACAGAAAAACGGCAGGGGTATAAGATGAAATTTCCAGTTGCAGGTCTGCTAGCAGGCTTGCTGTGTGACTCTAGGAAGGGGATCACACCTCTCTGGGACTCAGTTCCCTCATTTGTAAAAAAAAGAGTAGGTGTGGCTGGATGATCACTAAAGTCCCTTCAGCTCTAACAGGATGTGATTAGATGTGTTTTCGACCATCGTATCGGATACAGAAAAACTCTGCCACATCCTTGGAACAGGTCTCTGATGGGAGGGAGTCACTTTGGACCTAGATGTCTGAGCACCTGCTCTGTGACCACCTATCAGAGGACCAGGCTCCGAGCACAGCATACTTCTGCTGGGACAGAAGAGGGCGCTCAAGGGCCAATGAAGCCACTTAACTGTGAAAACCAGGTTGGGGGCAAAAGGTGTAGTGGACGTCTGGTCAAGGAGGTTTCACTTTATTCACTTAATCAATAAACACTTGCTGAATGTCTCCCATAGGCACAGGGGAAGGAGAAATAAGACAGATTTTCTATCTTTAGGATCACCAGTCTTCCAGGGAGAGGGGGTTACCACAGGGGAAAACATATGGGCAATTCAGTGTGGTCTGGCAAGTCCTAAGATGGGGTTGAGAGTAGGCATGGGTGCTGTGGGAATTCACAGAAAGAGTGAAAGAAAGCTACTGAGGAGATGATATCCAAGCAAAGCCCAGAAGAACGAGTGGGTGTGAACCAGGGCAGAGGAAGTCAGACCTCCTGGCAGGGTTGTGGAGCTGTGGGCAGGGTGATGATGCAGCCTGGGGAGTCCAAGGCCCTCCAAGCAATCCCACATTAGGATACAGGAAATGTCCTCCTCAGAGACAAATTCTACCCAAGTGAATAAAGGGAAGAAACAGCAGCAGTGAAAGAGCCTCCAGCAAACTGTGATGGTGGCCTCGATGGTCTTCATGCCATTGATGGCACGAGGCTACTGTGAGTAGCTTAGTGATGACGTGCCGTCCTGGAATATGGCTTTGTGGATCTGTTCAAAGTTGGAGATGGGTTCCTTCCAGGATTCTCTTGTTGGATCGAGGAAAGAGGCAGCAGGGGGGCGTTTCCATGTTTTTTAATCTTCCACCTTCTCCCTGCTCTTGATTGCCTGGGAACAGCACAGTGCCGGGGTCCAAGTGCGCAAACAAAATGGTACTGAAGGGTTGGTATGTCATTCCAGCGAAACCCATGAGAGGAATCAAAGTCTTGTGTTAATGCAAAACTCTACCTGAGTTCAGACAACACAGTACAAAAGAAAACCTAGCTGAAACTAGCCTTCTTTTACCCAAGTCGTAGAACAGCCAAACTGCCTGGGGCTGACACTGCCACCTAGAGGTTGACTGGGGAATTGCAACCTTCCCTACCACCATCCTCTTCCCCTCAGGGATATTATGCATTTGAAAAATCCTCCTTCCTGTTTTTCACTCTCCACAGCTCGGTTAATTCTACTTCAGGCATGCTGTTTTCCACATCTGTACACATTTCTATTTGTCTCCCTTTTAATTTTTTCTTAATTTGAGTTTTCTAGGAAATTCCCTCCTCTTTCTTCTTTTCTTCCCTTTCTTCTAGTCTCTCACATTCTCCTTATTCAACAGCATTCTTATTACAGTTGACCCTTGAACAACATGGGTTTGGACTGTGCAGGTCCACTTATACATGGATTTTTTTTTCATTAAATAGTACTACAACACTGCGCTATCCATGGCTGGCTGAACCCGCAGATGTGGAACCGCAGATACAGAAGGCCACCTGAAGAGGTATAGGTGGATTTTCAATCACATGGAGATTGGCGTTCCTAGCCCCGGCATTGTTCAAGGGTCACCTGTATCATCCACAGGTGAGTGTAAATCTAAGTGATATAGTTGTATCAATGAAACAGAAATCCATAACTTTAGAGCTAAATTAGACGTAAAGAAATCTGGGGCTTCCCTGGCGGCGCAGTGGTTGAGAATCTGCCTGCCAATGCAGGGGACACGGGTTCGAGCCCTGGTCTGGGAAGATCCCACATGCCGCGGAGCAACTGGGCCCGTGAGCCACAACTACTGAGCCTGTGCGTCTGGAGCCTGTGCTCCGCAACAAGAGAGGCCGCGATAGTGAGAGGCCCGTGCACCACGATGAAGAGTGGCCCCCACTCGCCGCAACTAGAGAAAGCCCTCGCACAGAAACGAAGACCCAACACAGCCAAAAATAAATAAATAAATTTATAAAAAAAAAAAAAGGAAATCTGTACCATCAAACTTTAAACCCTGACAAATGCCCTGACAACCTTTCAGGGTCCAGAAATGCCATGATTTGCATCAATATACTGTCCTCTAAAGAAATATGATTTTTATTAAATATCAAACTACTGAATAGTTTTTATTTTACCATTTTTTAAATTCAATTATTGAATTGCTAATGAGTTCACTGATGTGGTGACAGGTGTGTTTTCTATTATACGTAAAATTGTAAACACAGAGTATTTCAACCACATTCCTAGTTAAATAAAATTCTGTGGATGGACTAAGGAATCTGGTCTAATTTAGAACATTGCTTCCACAAAAACAATGTTTGCTGAGTTCCAAATAAGTGACACCTAAGGAAGCGAAGAAACACTTTCACATTAGTATCTGACGAGCATCTAGTAGACGTCTGTCCACACAGCAGCAGAGGGATAGACTGGCACTGTGGCAGTGCTGTGGCCTCTATCTCAGATTCCAGCCTCTAATGCCTCCTTCACTTGCAGTGGCTCTGAAGGGCTCAGGGAGTTTTAAGAGCTGAAATATTAAACAAATGTTGCTTTTCAATTCTCCTTTAATCTATTGTTTATCCCCCCAACACAACGGCTTTCACCTTCCTTGGTATCTCTTTATTGTCATCTCACTCAAAGAAGCACATCCTTATTTAGGTGGGTTTTGACTATTTATGAGCAGACTGTATTATCTACAATTCTGGTGACAGAAATTCTAGAAACAGAACTGAATAAACATCATGAAAAGTGCAATGGTTTGGAGATTAAACCATTAGTGAAAAATGATCAAGGTCTGTTTCTGATTCTTGAATGAATAGGGGACGCAGAGGCAACTCTTTGAGTGCCCAGTTTTCCCAGCTCTGACCTGAGAATAATGATGTCTACCGAAAAGATTGTAATCATTACAAATTGCTTAGAAATTCTCAAGAGATAACAGCTAGATGTGAAAATGAGAGAAGCCACTGGAAACTGGACAGGCTTTTTATGTCCTGTTCTGGGTGCTGCTTCCCCATCCTGTCATCTGACCTTTGGCATGTCATTGAGCCTCTTTGTTTTTTGCACCCATAAAAATACGATCACATTACCTTAACTCAGCAATCCTAGGAGGGGGAGTTACTGCAGGAAGAGCTCTGAAAGGAACCATGGAAGACAAAAAAAAATCGTTCTGATTCTCTGCTCTGAGATCAACCTAAGGTGTTATCATGGGAGGCACCTGTCATAAATCAATGTCTCCAACCTCCAATTAGCGAAGACCACTGAAGCAGTGCTTCTGCATCTTTCCTACGGTCCATCCTGTAAGGCCTACAGACAAAGAGGCAGGGGAATCTTGCTATTTATTTCAAAAGACTCTATTGATTCACTTGCAGTGGTTTTCCAAATACACAGGTTCTATGTGACTTGGGCTCAGTCCATTGTACAGACAGAATGACCAGCCACTGAACCCGATGAGGTAAGAGCAGCATCTGAATAGTCAGTCTAGGAGAGACAGATTCATGGTAGAGAATTTATACGGCCCCTTCTATTTATGCTTAGAAACCCCCTGCTGCAAAGCGACACCAAAGCTCATCTGGTTTCTCTTGTTTGGAAAGTTGAGAATTCTGGATGAGTTAGAGAGGATGACACCTCAGCGCCTGTTTCACTGGAAAATATCACAGGGTATAGTCACTATGTGCACATTTCCTAGACCTGGTGATTGTACAGAAAAGGCCTGGTAGCGAGAGAGCAGGATTATGCATACATATTCCTTCACACGCTGTGTTTCCCGTCCCCAAATTAAGAGGGAAAGCCACACACCAGATGTGTCTGGGATGGATATGTTCTTCCTTTCGGCTGCCCAGCATTGGAAATATGAAGAGTTGACCAAGTCTGAACAAGCATAAAGCACTGAATGTCTTCATTGTGGAATTGGCACCTGTAACATTTTACATGGTATGTAACTTAATTCCTCCCCAAACTCTCATTGAGCACCTACTATACACAGACAGGAAGCAGAGTTAGAGCTGGTCTCGGCCCTCCAGGAACTCACAGGACAACAGAAGAGATCATGAATCCTACTTCTGCCCCTAGAGTTACAGAACATGAATCTGCCTCTTCTCAGAGGGCGAGAACATGTGAGCACTGCAGGGAAGGACATTACCTGTCACATAAATCACCACATCCCAAGAGTTTAGCGTGTACCTGGCACACTGGGAGCACCAATAAATACTAGTTGAATGAATCAATGAGCAATAGAAACTAACATTTATTGAATCCCTTTTTGCCGGACAGTGTATTACATACTTTGTATAAGTCATTACTCTTAATTTTTCCAAACTCTGTAAAAAGCATTATCCTTGTTTTACAGATGTCAGAATGGAAACATTGTTGAGTCACTTGCCAAGGTCATAAAGCCTGTGTTTGAGTTATGTACCTCCTAAACTCAGGCCATTTCTACTACACCGTACTAGTCTAGATAACTCAGTTTTTGACAAGTGGATTGAGATCCAGAGAGGGGCAAGGTCTCAGTCAGGATCACCCTGATAGTTTTTAACAAAACTGGGTCCAGACCGAAGCTTGGAACACTGGTTTCAGCTGCCACCGGGGTTCTTTGTCACACAGCAGCAGCTGACCTCACTCCACCACTGCCTTGTTTCTGCTGACCATTGCAGGCCCCTCGGCCTTCACATGGGGCACATGTGCCTTAGCCAGCTCTCTCTTTGCCACTGAGCCGGAGCGCTCAAGGTTACCTCAACATTGGGTGGGTCAGTTTGAACTTGGCAGTGTGGGTGGGACTAGAAGTTGTCTGATGCAGAGGTCCTAAGAAGATGCCCCCACCATAAAAATGAGCAGATTTTCATGCCAGGGGACATTTGGCCTGTGATTCAGAAGCCCGTGACTAACATGTTCATGCGGATTGGTCTCAGGACTCAATTTCTGACTCTTTTTTTTTTTTTTTTTTTTTTTTTCAAAACTTAGAGTTGGCAGTGAAATAAGTTGTGTGCTAAATTGTTCTCCAGTCCCTATGGGTTCAGCTCTGCCCTTTGTTATACAAATCTAATTCCCATTGACTTTGGCCAGCATCCTGCTTGAGTGAAAGAGAGCGTAGATTAAAGGCTATCAACGCAATCAGAACAAAATATTGCTCCTTCTTCTCTGTTAC
Source organism: Monodon monoceros (assembly GCF_005190385.1). Classification (NCBI taxonomy): domain Eukaryota; kingdom Metazoa; phylum Chordata; class Mammalia; order Artiodactyla; family Monodontidae; genus Monodon; species Monodon monoceros. The sequence continues at coordinate 6,751,740 of NW_021703784.1, read as the reverse complement.
TTTCTATGTGGATGATAGGGAACATGAATAAAGGGATTCTCTTTCCCCACCCCTCGGCGATTGTTTCAGCTAGCTGTACCTAACATTTTTCAAGGCAAGAGAAGAATACTAGGGAAGAAAGAGAAGGTGTGCATGTGTGGTGTGTGCACACATGTGGCACCCCTGCAGGCACTCCTGGGTACTGTATCCATCAGGGGCCTCAGTGGCAAGCAACACGAGCCATTTAGCTGGTATAAACGGTAAACAATATTGGGCAGAGCACAGAATTTCACAAGAGCTCATGACCAGGCTCTGAGGTAGTCTACGTAATACCCCAAACCATCCTCAGAACTCCTGCTGCTGCCAAAAGACACACTGACCCTGCGCTGATCTGGCCACAGCTGCCAACCCTGTCAGAAGGATGCTCTGCTTAACCTCTTCTCGACACCACCAGCTCTCAAGACTGAGTCTGGGAAGTGGGTCACATTAGCAGTGACTGGGTCCTGGGCCTGCACTCTAGCTGCAAGGGAGCCTGGGAAAACCAGGATCTGCATTTTTGCAACTTCTGCCTGGAGGTGGGAGGAGCTTCTGTTTCCCACCAAGACTCATGGATAATGAATTTCCCCCAGTAAAGGAAGGGTCGCTGGACTCTGCAACTTAAACAGGCACCCCAGGCCATTTGGATGCACAAGAAAGCTGGAGAGCCCTGAAGTCTTGCCCTTCTTGCCTCAATAACACACAATTCCTCCACCCTTCCGTAGATGGCATCATCCCCAGGCTCTTCACCACCCTGGCCCTCACAGCCTTTTTCGGATGCCCTTGTTTGTAAGGGGCTAAGATGTGACCTCAGGGCGGAGCACACACCTCCCACGTGCGGTCACATCAGCCGAGAGTGGTACCGCTACTGTCCCCAGTGCTACTGTCCCCAATACGAACACAGCGTTTTCTACTGAGGCCGCAGAAGAGTCCATTGTGTGTAACCATGTCACACTGTTAGCTCATACTGAGATTTCAGTAAACAAACCTTTTCAATTAAGACTCTGGAATTGAGACAGAGGAAGATCTGTTTATCAAATTTGTGAATAATACAACATCACAAAGGAAAGACAGATTCTGAAATGATACTAAGTCCTTTTCTTAAATGAGATGTTAGCATGACTTGCTGTGAGCAAGCCCAAGGTGGTTTCAAGTGACCACAGGTGACTTCCTGGGTGTTGATGAACCATCAAATTCATCTCCTGCAGATTTTTCTTCCCGGAGGTCTCTGTGAAATCCACTTGTCTGCTGTTTCTAGAATCTGCTGCCATCTACTCCTCCACTTAAAAAAAAAAATGGTATTTTTCCAGACTCTCATATTTTCCATTATTTCTTGACTATTGTTCACCCAGAATGGTTCCAGGATCTTATCTTCAAATTGTTTCAATATCCTGGGAAGTTAATTTTGTTGGGTCGTGCCATCAGATTTGTTTTAAACATCTAGTCATCATCATGATAGCTAACATTCGTTGAATTTTTTTACGTTATGACATTGTGTTATTTGCATCAGATTTTTAAATCTATACAACAGATCTATGACATCTGTACTCTTGTTATTACCTCTATGCTATAGACGGGTAAACTGAACCAGGAGAGATTACTACTGGCACAAGTTTCTGAAGTGGCAGAGCTGGCACTGAATCCTTGATCGTTGGGACTCTGAATCTTATATAGACTCTTACCATCATACCACCTTGCTCAGGTTTCAATTCCATCTCCACCAAGTTTATTCTCCCTCAAATATGAAAAGCATAATAGAAAAGACAGAACCAAAAGAGAACCTGAGGAGAAGTTCTCTATAACTGATTTAACATTATGCGCCTTTCTTAAGAAGTACTAAAAATCTCCATTTTGTCTTTTCTCATGGTTTGCTTTTTTCTTTTTCTGCAAACTTGGCTCAGTCTGGGTCTTTATGTCACCTGGCCCTCCTCCTCTTTTGTACTCACCCTGTGCTAGGTGCCCATCTTCCATCCTTTCTATGCATCTTGTTACAACCTGAGCCCCTTGGGGTGTTGTCTGTGTAGCCATGCTGGTTTCTTTAGATGATGCCCAATGCTTCAGCCGGATGATTTGTATTGTATTGTCAAAGTATATTCTGATTTTTGAAGCTCCCACCCTTCTGGAACCACCTTTCCTTTTGCTTGCCCTTTCTACATCTTTCTTTTCTGTGGATTTCAGCAATAGGCCTACAGCCTAGGATAGGCATCTGATCACGCCCAGTGTCCCGTTTTTATTATAATTCTGAAGATGAGCATTCATTTTCCTTCAAGGTTCCTGTTACATTCATTCATTCATTTCTGCATTCTTTGAACATGCCTTTCCTGAGTGCCTACTATGTGCCTAAGTCATCAAGAGGTTTATGTCTTGTTGGCATAATGCCTGGCACACTTTGGGTATTCTATAAATATTTGTTGAAAAAGAGAAAATTACTTAGGCTTGAGCCCAGAGTGTCAGAATCCCTAACTGATTATTTTTCTCAACATTCTTAGAAATCAAGCTGCCTATAAGGTGATTAAAAATATGTCAAGAACTCTGCTTTTGCTGGACTGACCTTCCAGCCAATGTCCAGGGAGTTGAAGGTCCCCATCATGGCAGTAACTTACTTCTGTGCCAATTTATACTTTGCATCAGGAAAGAGCATGCATGTCCTGTATGCTACATAGTCAGAGTAATCCCCTCCGTTTCTTTTTTCTTTGTACCCTCACTCAGATTATGCCCACCACGCTTCCCACCCCCTGGAGTGTGGGTTGCTGCACCACGGTTGTGCTTCCTTGACGCCCAGTACTGCCAGCTTCATCCTTACCGTGGTCCACTCCAAGGTGCTTCCTACCAAGCCTGTGACATCAAGTCTAGGGGATAACTGTTAACACTTTGGTGCTAGATTTTAACGCTACCTTAATGTATCATTATGTGCTGTGTGTCTGCAAAAATGTGGTTCTTTCGGGGTTGCTTCTGTACCACTTTCTCTGATGTTTTCTTTGAGGGGTTGCTCTGTACTCATCTCCCACTAACAATCTTTCTGTGTCATATCTGTTGTCCTCTCAGATGGGTGTGTCTTCATCCTCCTCTACAAATTTCAGTTTCAATGACCTTCAATTAAGTTTCCTCCACCCCTGTGTGTGGAATCTCTGTAACTAACCTGCACTCTTTCTTCCTTTTTGCCTGTCCTCTGCAGCAATTACATCCTAAAGCAAAGCACCCAATAACCATACACTGGTTATTGCCTCTCCCATCCGACACAAGTTACACTTCCAGGCCAGGAAGCTCCCTGACTTCCGGCTCTGGGCACAGTGCATGAAAGCACTGGTGCTACCAATGGCCTCAGTGCCCCTTGGTTCTGGCCACACCAAGCCCCTCGTAATTCCCGGAACTGGCTGCATTCATCCAGGTTTTAGCATATGCCATTCCCTCTGCCTGGAATGCCCTTCCCTTCCCCTAAGCTCCCTCCCCCACCCCCCTACACCCCCTGTTTATTTTCTTAGCTAATTTTTGGTTTTTTTGGATTTGAATGTTTGCTTTTATTTATTTATTTAACATCTTTATTGGAGTATAATTGCTTTACAATGGTGTGTTAGTTTCTGCTTTATAACAAAGTGAATCAGCTATACTTATACACATATCCCCATATCTCCTCCCTCTTGCATCTCCCTCCCACCCTCCCTATCCCACCCCTCTAGGTGGACACAAAGCACGGAGCTGATCTTCCTGTGCAATGCAGCTACTTCCCACCAGCTATCTATTTTACATTTGGTAATGTATATATATCCATGCCACTCTCTTAGCTAATTTCAGCTCATCCCTGGAGCTCCACTTCCTAGAGGAAGTGTCCTCTGAGAGCTCTCCCCACCCGGTGGGTTAGCATCCCTCCTGTCTGCTCCCACAGAGATAACTCTGTGCAGACCACCCCAGGCCCCATCTTCCTGCACTTCCTGCACAATTGCTTGTTTTCATATTTGTCTTCCCTTCTATGTCCTGTGCCCCAGGATACCTCGGGATATACTTGCCTTTCTAAAAGTTTGGCACACTTTCCAGTGTGTACTGAGAAAACATCGGGGGGCTTCCCAGAGGTGGAAAACACAATTTCAAGGGAAAGAATGGTGAATGCACAATTCACAAACAGAACCGATCTCCCAAATGCAGTCAAAAGCCCAAAGTCTCAGACAAGCAGCTATTAAGGACGTATAGTCCAAATTCACTCGGAACAAAAGACCCGTCTATAACCACTATTTGTCACCCAGAAAACACTCTCTTTTTGTTCCATTGTCAGTGCTCCACCGACCACATCTGCTTTTGAACAGAGGGGGGAAGACAGAGAGGGAGAAAGAAACGAATAGAAATGAGAGTATGGGTTTCGTTTATTTATTTATTTTACATATAAATCAGCTAATCTGTTTAACATTCATATTAAAGTTGTAATCACCTTTGCACACATTAAAATACAAACCAGCACAAGTAATAGGCCTTAAGAACAACATTACAGTAGTTATTAACATATAACAGCTACCTTATCAACTTACAACATCCCTATAAAATAATAACTGCATCCAGGATTGATTTGAGGGAAACTCATTCTCCCAGAGCACTGAAGCCTGACCCAGAGACTGGGGAAGCCGAGAATCGGGCTGCTCTGGTTGCCTATAGAGGCAGCTTTGGGGTAGTGCCAAGAACACTGGATGGGGAAGCAGAAGGTTTGAGCTTCCTCTGTTCTGGCTTTATTACACCGGAGGTATGACCCGTCGCAAATTTCTTAGACTCATTGAGACTCAGTTTCCCCACCTGCAAAATGGAACGAAGGATCTTTTCATCTCAGTGTTTTTGTGGAGAATCAAATGAGATCATGAGAAGCACCTGGCCTGTGTAGCAAGCGCTTAATAAACATCAGTGTCTTTTCAGGACAATTAGATGCTGGATGGGGCAAGGGCCGAACAGGATGCTGCAGAGAACCGGACAAGCTCTAGACAACAGTGTATCTTTTATACTCATTCATTTCATGTACTCACTCATTAAACATTTGTTGATGGTCACAGATGATCAGATGATACAAAAAATGTTAAAACATTAGAGTTTCTCTCCTTGTGGGACTTGCCATTGAGTTGGTGAGATATCGGGTAAGCAGCAGTCTGGACAGGATCGATCACCTGATACAACAGGATATTTACATCATTGTCGGGGGAGGACAGAGAAAGCACAGTCTCTAAGCTGCAAACAGGAAATGACCTCATGGGAGAGGTGAGGTTTGAGCTGAGCCTTGAAACAGGAAGAGTATTTTAATAAATGATGAGGAAAGAATATTTAGGCTGAGGGAATAGCATATGCCAAGACATGAAGGCATGGTATATCCAGGGAACATCATTTCTTTTTTCTTTTTTTTTTTGGCTAAAGCTAGGAGAGCAAGGAGAAATGGAGAGACGATGATGCTAGGAAGACAGCTGGTGCCAGATTATATAGCACTTTCAGTGTGGGCTGATGGTGTAGACTCAGATTCCAGGGGGAGATGTGGGGCTCAGTTTACAGGTAACCAGTGGACTTGCTGAGATGGGTAAGAGTAAATCTGACTTGTATCTTAGGAAGCTACAAGTAGTGAAGAATGACGACGGTGAAGGATGACTTTGGAACAAAAAGTGAGGAACTTGTGAGGATGCTCTAATACTTTGGGAGAAAAGGATGAGAACAAGTTGGGCAATAGAAGAGAAAATAGAGACGGTGCAGAGAAAATGTGTTATGGTAAGAGAGCTGATTGGCTGTGGGAGATGAGAAAGAGGCTGGTGATAACTTGGGTTTCAGAAAAAGGTACTGGGAATATGGGGGGTAGCCTTCACTGAGATTAGGACCACAACAGGGGATACAATGACTTTAGTTTTCAGATTGTTGAATTAGAAGTGAAAATGGGGTATACATGAGAGGTCATGGAATAGGAAACTAAATGACTCCCAAGTATATTCTCATTGTTACCTGCTCTCACAATTAGCCACTAGAATGGGTGCTATGGGTTTAAACTTGGAACCAGCCAAGATTGAGTTAGGACAAAATCAAATAATTTGGGGATCACTTAGAAATGTTAATCCCTAATACTCTATACAACAGACAACCATTAACCCAATTCAAATTGCCAGAAAATGCCGTTCTTACATGATGGGGCTACAAATTCTGATGCTGAGTGTTAAATATTTGAAGCCTGGAACCACAGGACACCTTTTAGGACAAACTGCTACCCGAATGTCTAGACAAAGAGAAGAAAGACGGCCAGTGAGCCCCAGACGGGGTGTTCTTATGTTCACAGCCTTTCTATCGTATTTCTTCTTGGAGGTTAACCCAAGGTCCAGGCAGGGTGCAGTGACCAGTATCTAGTGATTTCCTACCAGAGCCTCGAGAAGAACGGACAGCCCTCAGGCCCACTGAGAACACGTGGGCAAACTGTCATCATCCTGTAGAAAATAACCAGGAGGTGTTACATGTGCTTGAGCTCCAGGACCCAGGGCAGAAGAAAGCACAGCACCTGGATGGGTCCCTGAGGAAGAGCTACCCTCACCTGGACCTGTCTGGTTGCAACACGACTCTGCCCCTCACCCCCCCAGTTCTAGGATGGAAAGGCAATAGGCTTTTCTTCATGTGGGAAAACCTCCTGCCCTTCATGACCTTGCTAAAACCATGTGTCTGGATGTCTGACGAGAAGCCAAACCCACTCTGGGGGCTGTTTTCAACGCACCCCCTCAGCGGAGCGGGCTCCTAGCTTGGTGCCGGCATCTGTAGGGGGGCACCTCCCTCCTCCCCGAGGGCGGCCCTCCCCTGCCCTGGGCTACGGTGCTGGTGTCTGGTGGGGCGGATGCCCGAGGAGATGGCTGAGCTACTGCACCACAGGCTCCCTTGCCAGGGGACTTTGCCAGGGATGGCAGCCTTTAAACGCCTCATTAATATTCAAATCTATTCAAGTCATTTCAATTTGAATTCAATGCATATTATCAGATAGAACAAAATGCAAATATATACAAATTCATCCATATGAAGAAATAAATAGGGGGAGCGCCGCACAGTGGGATTATAATCATTCTCAGGGCTTGTCTCTCCTCTAATTCCCCGGAGCCCCGGGGTTAAAGCTGATTGTGGTGCTCCCCTTGGGACAGTTTAGCTGCAACATAACCTTTCCCGGACTCAGGCTCTCCCAGGGTCAAACGTTTTGTAAACCTATCTGAAGACGCTATCATTGCCTGCTGATGGAGTGTCTCCCTGGGCTCCCGGGGTAGAGCTGGTGGGGATTTCAGAGTGAGCGTGGGGTGGGGGCCAGCTCAGAGGCCCATCTGGGGCCTCCCATGTTGCATCCTGGAGGCCTGGGAGCTGGCCTGGGAAAGGGTTGGCCACTCCAGCCCTCGCCATGCACCAAGGCAAGGGGCCAACAGCCCCCAGGCCTTCTATGGAGTCTAACGGCCCCTGGTGGTGAGGTGGGCAAGAAGGGCTAAGCTTCCAAATTCCTTACATGACTAACCTGAGGGAGACCTCCTGAAGCCTTTACAGCACACTAATGGAACCTCAAAACCTACACGATCCGAAGTGGTGTCTAATGCAATCATAACAGACACTCTGCTTTGCTTAGGCATGTGGAAGGACACACATACTCATCCCTGAGCCTCCAAACCCATGTTCACTGCCACATACTTACGCCCACTCCCTGTGCCTCCTGCCCAGCCAGAGACTCAGCCAGATGCAGAGGCCAGGAGAGAAAGATCTACTACAGCGAATCCACGTAGAAAAACCCAGTGTCCGTGTGTCCTTTGTTTTACACTATTGCTGTTTATCTCCGTTGCATTTCAATGACTCCAAAGACAGGGGGAGGCCAGGCTATATGATATTTGCAAGGAGCGTTACCATACTCCGTGCTAATGAAGTCAAAGTAAATCGCTATTAAGAATCATTTAGTGAGGTTTAACTATAGACTCTGATAGATGCTCCCCTAATCTCTCCCCCATGGGACCAGAGGAACGTTGCATCTAGTAGTATCTCCACTGATTAACGTGAGCATAATTTATACCAAGTCATAGTAGGGTATTACAACAGCCATTCCATAGTAAGCACTCTTTACTTGATAATCTCAAAGTCCTTGATAAGTATAAATGGGGTGGGAGATAGTTCTCTCTAATTTATGGATAGGGAGACTGAGGCACAGATTCCTCACACAGAGAGGCAGGATAGGAATGTCTACATTTTCCTGAAAACGAGGGGCCACCCAGCTCCAATTTTGACTTTCGTCCCCTGAGGTGGGAAGGATAATGAACCCCCAGAGATGTCTATGTCCTAGTCCTGGAATAGGTCACCTTACAAGGCAAAAAGGGCCTTGTAGATGTGATTCAGTTAAGAGATGCTGAGATGGGGAGATTATCCTGAATTATCTGGGTGTGCTTGATATAATCACAAACAACCTTATAAGAGAGAGGTGGGAGGCTCAGATTCAGTCGCAGTAGATGTGGTGACAGAGGCAAGAGGTCAGAGTGATGCAGGGAAGCAGCCACTAACCAAGGGATGCAGGTGGCCTGCCTCTGGACGCCAGAAAAGGCGAGGAAAAGATTTCCCCTAGAGCTTCCAGAAAGAACCAGCCCTGCCCACACCTTGACCTCAGCCCAGAAGACTCATTTTAGGCTTCTGCCCTCCAGAAATGTAATATGACACATTCATGCTGTTTTAAGCCACTAAAGTCGGTGGTAATTTGCATACCAGCCATAGGAAACTAATATAGCCCCGCCCACTCTTTCTCAACTGGGGTTCCTCTTCTGAACCAGGAAAACCAGAAAACAATATGAATATTTTTTTCCCTTCTCCCAAGCATAGCACATACCTAGAACCATTTTAGCTGCAGAGGGAACACATTAATTCATTAATACAATGGATGTCTTTTAGGCCTTTTGAGCTTAATTCTCCTGATGAACTCTGTTGAGAAAGGTTGCCTGGCCTCACCTGCTCCCCCAGAAAGCCACACACTGTCCTGCCTTGAAAAGAGACTGAGGATCCAAGCAGACCTGTCCTGACTTTGGGCACCAGCTCACCACGTCTGGAAACGCTGAACCAGAGGGTGGCAAATACCTCCCCTCTGCTTAGCACGCTTCGTAACGATTCAAAGCACTCCTCAATAAGTAACACTTTTGGGAGGCATGTGGGAGAGGAAGCCTGGTTCCCTTTTACATAGGAAGGTCACACCCAGAGCCACGCCACAGACACGAGACAGAGGGAATGGACTCCAGGCCTCTAGTCTAGAGCTGGTGTCACATGCTCGGAGGATGAGGGGGTGTGGAGGGTGCTCTGGACCCCAACAAGGTCCTCCTTTATTGACAGGTGGACAGACTCATGGCAGATGCCCTGGGAGAAGCTTCCAGGCACGGTGAAGTCCTCACTATACTGGAGCTACTAAGTCCCCTTATTATACCTCATTTACAAGAGAGAGCCCCAGTCAAGAGCAATTTCCTGCACAGAGACCCATGTGCCTCAGCTGGAAGCAGCCATCGCTCCTTTCCCAGGATCTTTGCCGAGCTCCCTGCACAAGTTGCTCTCCTGCCTCTCCGTGGACACACTGACCCCATCCCAATCCACGTGGTGATGCAGGAAATACCCCCCGGGCCCAATCTACCAAGCGCCCTCTAAGGACATGCTCCTTGGAGGCAGGAACCCAGCATGGGGGGCATGGAGGAGGGAAAGTGGAAGAACTTCTGGGCTTGGATTTGGTTTCCACCTTCACTTTCACACTGACTACCTGTGTGACCTGAGAGAAGCCACTGAACCGGACTGTCTCATTTTCCTTATTTTTTAAAGTGAGGATGAGAGTTGACCATAATACATGTCAAAGGGATCTGAAACCATAATGTTCTATGTAAATGCAAGGAGGGATTACATTACTACCACCTTTTCCTCAAGGAAGGCTTGGTGCTCACAGGCACACTAGTTGCAGAAGGCAGTGATGGCAAGTAGAGCGTATTCCCTGATGAAGCGCTTTCATGGGCTTGGCAAGTGAAAGGCAGGAGCTATCCAGACTCACTGACACATTGCATCCTCTCCCGGTGTGAGAAACACTAAACCTGTGATGACTGTGCACCCAGGTCCAACAGAGGCACTACGCAAACCGAGACCACAGGGCCAGCCCTTGCCTTCCAGAAGCTCACAGTCCTGCGGGAAGGCAGATAGGAAAAAACCACTTCAATCTATTGTGACAAGAGGGCTGTGGAAGGAGGGAGGAAGGGCAGTTAATTCCCTGTGAGGAGGGAGGTCAGGGAGACCCTCCAGGAGGCAAGGTGAGCTGACCTTTAGGGTGGAAGTTAGCCGGACCAACATGGCAGAGAGGGGAGGTCCTAACGAGACAGCCTGGGACCTGGGACCTAGGACCCTTTGTTGCAGTGCTTGCACCTGGACAAATGTCTCCTCCAGCAACAAAATACAAAGAAACTCTAAGGGACTAAAAATAACTGCGTGCATGCCCAGTTGGGGTAAATTATGGACAACAAGACACAAAGAGACCAAAACGTCCAATTGCCACTGCTGAAGAGCCGGGAGCCAAAGCAGGGTACTGCAAATGCCCCCTGCACACAACGCCACGAAAGGGTGGGCAGACCACCTAGGCCACTGCTCCAGCCGGACCCCTGGACCCACCCCTACCCTCACCCCACATAAAGAAGCAGCTTGCCCCCCCCCTCAGGAAGTAAGCTAACAAGGGAACTTGCTTGTTCTCACTCCCCACTGCTGCGGCAGGGGCCCCAGTAAAGCCTTGCCTGCATTTCTTGTCTGGCCTCTGGTCAATTTCTATTGATTAAGGTCAGTAACATTTCCAGGTGGGAAGAAAGACCTGTGAGGAAGCCATGAGGCGTGAGGGAGGAGAGGGCACTCAGAGGTGCCCCTAGCTTGGCTGGGCTGGAGCCCGGGGTGTGTGAGAGATCAGGCAGGGGAGAGAGGCCAGACCTTTGGCCTGAAGATCTTCATCCTGAAGGTGTCAGGACACCATCAAAGGAACATACAACCGTCCAAAGACAGAGACCTCTGTGCCCCCAAATCAGGCACATGTGCCCATCTTCATAGCTAAGCTACTCAAGTATTTCCTAATGAACCTTAAAAACCTTCTTGTGTTAAAGAGCGTCCCCACCTGGGTTGGGAGAGTTAACGCTGTTCTTTGAACCCTACAGTCTTCTGATCTCTGGGAGACTAGAATGTCTGTCTCCCGCACGCATCTCAGCTGGTTCAATCTTTCTGTCTGTCCATCTGTCTCTCTTCTCGAGTCTGACGGCCGCACACCTGTGTCTTCCCCGCTTCCTCTCTCCCATCACATCATTATGGAGACATCTGGGAACGCGCACAATGCACGCGCCAGCAGCCCCTGGGGGCGCTGAGGGTGCCTTCAAATCTGGCACCGGCCCCACCTCTCTCTCTCCTCCCATCACCATAGTCATCAGCTCCTGCATTTGGTTTCCTATGGGTGATTTGGGTTGAAGAAGGAGGCCCAGAGGCCCAGTGATGAGAACATCTTTTTTTACGAATTGAAAAATAAAATGACCATAAGCAGCTAGTAGATCCCAGTTCACAATGAAGCAAATATCAATGTCTGTGGTTGTATTGACCTTGAAGATTTTTTTTTTAAAAAAAATAACAAGAATTCTTGGGGTGCTTTATTTTATACGTGCGGAATCTGGACCCAGAAAATCCATCCTTTATGGACATGAGCATCTCTGGTGTACAGCCCTGACTTAAACATTCTGAAGTGCAGGTGGAAGAAAATCTATGGCCGTCCTATGCTGCGTTCTCTCCTGTCAGCACAGACCCTCACGTGGCTCTCCCGGGCTCCCTGAGGGGATCAGGGCCGAGAGTCACCCGGAAAGGAGTGATCCTCAGAGCTCTTCGCAGTGATGGGCGGGCAGAGCCACCACGTTCTAAATTGTATGTTCTTGGCCTTGGTGCTTGTCTGGTTTCCTAGCTCAGGACTCATGGAGATTCCTGGGTCCATTCTCACCGGGTAAGTCATCCTAAGATAATGTGATATAAAACTCTTAGAGGCAGCTCCCATGAGTCACCTTACTTCCTCTGGTTAAAAACCACTCCCAAGACCCCTTGTACAGCCTAAGCTAATATAAGCAAGATTCACATGGAGGTGAGGTTGGGGGGGCTGGGGATAGAGTGGATGCAGGTGAGTCCCATGCCAGAAAACGCACCACCAGAAACTCGTTTTCCTTTTACAGACAAGTGTCCATGAAGCTGTTCCTTTAAAACATCTCAGTATTTATTGAGAGGAACGTTGTGACCTCCACGCCCCACCCCCACTGGTGCCTCGTGGACACTCAAATACTCTGAACCCTACTCAACAAAAGTAGCAAAACTGTTCGGTGTAAAGGATATTCATACTTGGATTTGAAAATACTTTTTTCAGTTCATATGGTTGCAACAGCCCTTAAGAAAGATGTAAACAGCCCTGCCATGCCTATGTAAACATTTAAGGTGGAAAACATAACATAAGAAGACCCAGACTAAGACTCAGACGTCAGACTAAGACGTTGACAATGTAAGAAGAATTTCTCTTAAAAATACAGCCGTGTAAATATTTTTATTTTCCTTAGCAGGAATTCAGGGGTATGGATTTTAGAAAGTGGATATCCGTTGATAATAAGAGGGGAATGTAGATATTCTATTATTATTCGCAGGAGAAAAGGGGAGGAAAGTAATCTGTTTCTCTCGATGGTATTTCTTGATTCTGATCAGCTCAGCATTCAGCTGCCTTTACCTATAAAGTATGGATTTCTATCTGTGAATACTTCTGCCCTGGTCTGATGAAGAGAAAAACCAAGGCAAAGCTCATGCCCAGAGAAACGGGCATCCACGTGGATTTGGAGCCCTGGCGACAGCTGACAGTGCACTGCTGATGTGATCCGTGTGTTCCACTGAAGGGCTTGGGCCGTGGAATAAGAAGGAGGTTTCCGTCTTTCATGCGGAGATCTACCTGCCTGGCATTCTTCCTCTGTATTCCTCTGATTCGATTTAAAGGAGCTTTGAAAACCTCGAAGAACTTTCATGTTTTGCTAGTTTATCTTAAGTGTCTATCTGAAACCAATATTGTAATTTCAAGCATGGTCTTGGTAGATACATGCCATCTTCAGAAATAATTTCTGACACAAGATAAGATGTACCTGCTGGATCCAAAGTGAGGAGAGTCGAAGTCTGAACGGCATTTGGACTCCCCTGCTTTTCAAGAGTCTTTTCTACTTCTTCCTAACGACCAGTATTAATCATTTCAGAACCATGTGGTCTTCTGACATTTCTACTCTTCTAGACTTGACAAAAAGGAGGGTTTTGATGTCCTGAGTGCCTTTTCCCGTCAAGTAGCTCTGTTCTCACAGTGCACGGCTAACAGCAGACTAACCTCTCCCTAAGCAGAATGGGGTTTCACATTTTTTCTAATCCACTGAAGAAAAGTTAGGTGGTGATGGATTCCTGTTAAGAAATCAGCACTTGGTTTTCAAAATGTTAAGCTGAATTGGAGCTGGGTTGTGGAGGTAAAAAGTAGCACCAGCCGCGGAGCAAAGCTTCTCAAATTCTTACTTGTCCTTTTGCATAAGGGGAGATGATTTCTTCCATTTTTACCAGCTCTTTTCCCCAAGCCCTACAAGTTAGGAACGAGGAGGACCACAGGCCCGGCCAGGGCTTTCTGTGGCTTATAAGGGACTAGTGGGACCAGAATTCTTCCTGAAGGGATGGGTGGCAAAGGACGTGGGTCTTCATCCGAGTGTTTCAATGGTGGTTCTATGCTTGTCCGTGGTGCGACCTTCGGGCAAATTATGGAATCTAAGCCTCAGTAGTTTTCATCTGCTAATGGGTATGACAGTCCTGGCTTTATCAGGTCGCTGTGAGGATTAAATAGGCAAATGCAGGCAAGCTCAGCAAAGGACCTGGCCATAGGCCTCAACAGTGCCTCCCCATGGCTGGTTCCAACTCAACAACCGCAGGTGTTAGTGGTAGAAAGAGAAACACAATGAGACTATTAGAAGTTTTGCTTCTTCTCTGTTCTCACCATTTCCCCTCTCTATTGAAGGATCCCAGAGGGAGGGTCGTGTTTGTAAAAGGAGAAAGGGGAGCAGGTGGCCAAATCAGGGGGCCAGGAAGGCAGGGGACAAAGGGCGCATACATACCACCTTGCTATAACATCTTTTTATGTGGGGAAGAGAGCTATCTCTATTATTTTTAGCAAATTCTCAAATCATGCAGCTCTATTTTTCCTCTCTGACCTGTGTTAGCATCACATCTGCAGTTTCAAGCAAGGTTTTGCAAACCTTATGCCAACAGTTTTCTTTTCTGATATGAGATACTCAAGGTATCACCTGCCATGTACCAGCGGGCCTGTTAGTAGTATGGACAGAGCATCCTATGTCCTCCCAACTCCGCTGCGCCCTCCCCCACCCCTAGGAAGACAGACAGTGAGTCTCCACACTCCTGAGCAAGCAGCAAGGGACAGTGGTTGTGACTCAGGTGTGGGAGGTTGCTCTGGCTTGAGCAAAACCTCACATAAAATCTCACTGGCAACCAAAACCTAATGGACAGTCACACAATGTCTGACGATTTCAGACAACATAAACAGCCAGTTCTACCAGCCCCTCAGGCCACACAGAGAAGACAAGAGGGATGCTCCAATGATGCCTTGCCCTTCCTTCATCCCACATCTCACTATATTAGTTTATGCCACCCGTGGATCGACCCCGGGCAGAGGTCCAACCCGCTTGTAATTCTCAAAAGGTGAATAAGGCAGCTACCTCCCCCTAGAAGATAAAGGAAGAGGTAAGGTGTTCTTGGGGCCAAGAGGACTCCTCCCTTTCCCTCCGACAGAGCTCAGGGCATCGGCTAGCCGTGTCTGTGTCAGGATCCGGTTACCCTGCCTGGAGAGACACACTTTCAAACGAGCAGCCGTGGCACATGGCAATTTTTAAATGGTGCCTGTTTCTGTCCACAGGTGAAAACAGAGTAGCTCCTCTGGAGCCGGCCCGCGAGATCAGGGATTATGAGGACTAATTTGAACATGTCTGTTTGGCTTTTTCAGCAGCAGAGGGGCGCAGCAGCAGAAATACTGGCTCCCAGTAAAGGGGCAAACACCTGGGAGGGGCAGTGGGCTCCCCGGGGAGAAGTGGGGCTCCTGGCTGCCAGCCGCCCTCCTGGGAGGACTAACCCATCCATCACCCTCAGGACAGACATCACCGCAGACAGCGACACCGCTAGCGGGGGCTCTCTAGCCCCTCTCTCTGTAGCTCTTCCAAGCCCCTCGAGCATTTTGAAATGTGTCCACGTACCTCTTGCCACTCTACATAGGCGTCCCCCTTAATACTCTGCCCTCACATCCATCAGAAAGAGGAGAAAGGAAGTGAGCCTCCTTGGGGAGCTGCTGCCCTCCGGAAGGCCTGCTCTTCCCTTCCAGGCCTTCTGCCCGCCCTCAGCTGCCCCAGCTCCGTTGCCTGGGCACCCTGACTCTCTTCCTGGTACTAAGAGGCAGCCCTGGGCCTCCTGCTTTCAGCTCATTCTTGGGCTTTGCAAGCGCTGCTGCTGCCACTGTCAGGCAGATGTAGGAACTGCAGGGCTCACCCGGTTTCAGATCCCACAACGTTCTGCTCTGCCAGCTCTTGACGGATATGGTCCCAAGACAAACACAGGCCCTGTCTCCCCAGGCCCCATCACAAGGGCGTAGTGTCTTATGCAAGAAGGAGGCTTCAGAGTCTAGCTCCCCGAAGAAATGGGACTCCCCGTGAACGTGGGGTAGACCCCAGCATCCTTAAGCGGGCACAGAAAAGTGCGGGTCGTAGGACATGGAGAACAAAGCCACTGGGAGATTAATTGGCAGGTGCTCTTCCTCTGGGATGAGGGTAGGCAGGCAGGGAAGGGGGGCCGTCACTCCTTGTGCGGCACCGGGATGGGTCCCCGGGAGAGAGCTCTAAGTCTCTGTCCCCTGAACACCTGCATGATGAGCCAGCTGGGCCCGGTGTCACTCTGAAGCTGTCATAGCTCCCAGCATTGCCGAGGGTGACAGATGGCCTGTCACGCTGCACCGGAGCTGCATCACCTGTGACATGTGCAGGTGACTGACAGAGATGGGAACTGACACACATTAAAGAACAGAAGGCCCGATTGTTTCTTGGGAGGAGTGGGTGGCTGCCAGAGGGTGTTTCTCTTGGCAGTGTTCCTGGTGATCCGATGGTCACTCAAGGCCTTGGTGGGAGAGGAACATCTTCCTACAGGGCAAACCACACTTTAAACCATCAAGGTCTTTCCTCCGTCCTCCAGTGGGGGGGCGCGTCTCAGCCTCTGCTGTGGTGTGTGGTGACGCGGGGGGATCAGAGGCACCGTGTTCTTTTCTTTCATTTTTCCCCACATTTTATTCCAATAGTCGATATTTATTCATAGCCTCCCATATGCTGACTAGGGTGCTAGGCACCAGGGCGATAAAAGAAATGGAGATTTTAATCAACCAGTTAAGAATAGCCCCTGGCTTTTTTTGGTTGTTTTTGTTTTTGTCCGAACAGCTACGAAAGGAGCTACCCAAGCAGCAGCTCCTTGATTGCTATTCAGCCCAAAAGGCTGGACTGTCTTTTCCCCAGGTGGAGGGGCCTGGAAACCTCGGGCCTTCAAGTTAAAGCTGAAGGCCGGACAGAGGAAGGGACCAGCTCAGGAAGAGTCTGGAGTTGATCAAAAAGAGACAGAGCTGCAATGCTGGGTCACGGTTCAGAGGTCAACTCCCCAATTTTCATAGGGGACTCCCCCTAAAGCCCTCGCCTGTGCCTAGACACAGGATTTGCACAAGTTCTAAGAATGTGGCTCATCTCAGGCCCCAGCTTAGGATCCTCTCATGTGTTTGTCAGCACTGCTGATGTGGATCCACCAGCCTCTTGAGAAGCACTGAGGCTTCTGGACAATGCAGTGAGCACGATGGGGAGTGAGCGCGGTCAGCAAAGGAACTTTTCTGAGGGCCTGATAGTGACAGTGGCCCCCTCTCGCTGTTATCACGGTGACAAATGAAGCAGCGCTCGTGGAAAGCCATGTGCAACGCGTGAAGCTTTACACAAACGCTAAATATCACCATCATCATTCTGATACCATAATCATTGCCGCCACCACCACCAACGACCCAAAGAATCTGTCTGGAACCTGCAAGAAAATGAGCTGGACAAAGAGATCTATAACCCATCGTCTACTTTCTAGATGATAGAGGGTGGTAGAAGAGTGTATTATCCAAAATAAATAGCTTGTTGTTAATAGATAATATTTAGGAAATCTTGGAATTGGAGAGAATTTCGATGTTATCTAGTCTACCCTCCAATCTGACTCTTCCATTATCATTATTTATTTTTTTTTAGGAGGCTCGCTTTATCATTATTTTTTTATTGAAGTATAGTTGATTTACAATGTTGTGTTAATTTCTGCTGTACAACAAAGTGAATCATTATACATAGATATACGTTCTTTATTATATTCTCTTCCATTATGGTTTAACCCAGGATATTGACTAAAGTTCCCTGTGCTGTACAGTAGGACCTTGTTGTCCATCTCGACTCTTCCATTCTCGATGGCCCGAATTCCACTCATAGCCTTGCAGCAATGGCAGGCCATCTACCCAGCCAGCCTTCGACAGTAGGGTTAGCTGTGGACAGTCTTGGAGATGTCACTGTCTTCTTCCTGCACGCCAGTGCAGGGTTTGGCTTCAGCCCTGAGCTTGTCCCGCCAGCCCCGCCATCTCCTGAAGAGAGCGGGCCAGAGTGTGGAACGTGCGATCTGATGATGTTCTCTGCTCTTGAATGAAAGGTTACTTGGTGCTGGAGACTTGTAAGCAAATCAGTTAGCTTGTAACCTTGTTTCCCCCAGAGCCAGGGTAGCTTAGCTTCCTCCTGAGAACAGGAAAGAAGTCCTCAGCAGAACGTCCCCAGGCACCTCTTGCTTGTCTCATCCTTGCCCCCACCTGCCTTTCTGATTTACCATTCGTCCTCAATGTTAGGTTTCCTCCACCTCTGCCTAGCCTTCCAGGGGCCCCAGAAACTGGAAACTCCCATTCCTCAGAGCACTCCATCCGACTAACAGTCCTGCATGTACTCGGCCATCCCTGCTTCTGTGTTCTCCGTGGTCCTGTCCACTTTCCATCCCTTTACACACTACTACGTAGGAAGATGAGTGAGGCTATTTCCATTCAATTCTACATTTTTTAAGCCCCATGTGCAACACAGGGAATACCAAGAATAAATAACATGTTGATCTGTCTCTCTCTTTTTTTTTTTTTGTCCATTGAACCCACAGTATAGAGAGCATTACAGACCCATAAGCTACTAACGATGTTTCTAAAGAATAGACTTAATTCTGACGATCCATCCTCAAAACATTTAGCATGGTACTCACAACCATTCACAAGCTTCCTCAACACCCAGAAGTCTAGCCCCCAAACAAACCACTGCTTCTGAACCCTGACATCCTGTCCCGCCTTCTGACCTGTGCACACATCTGAGGTACCACCTGGGACCATCTTTCTTTGCGTCATCGGGAGAACTCTAGACACCTTTTCCGATCAAGTCACCTCCTCTGCACAGCCCTTCTTAATACCTTCAGCGATTCCTGATGCTCTCAGCACACTCTGACTGCTCTGAGCTGTTGAATTGTAATGACAAGTCCGACTGTTTGCTCCTTGACTAGCCTGAGAGCTCCCCTGGGGCAGAAACACAGCCTCAGTCAACTTTTCATCAAAAGTCCCTGGCACAGTGTGTCCACCACGTAGGAGGCCCCCAATGAGGGCTGGCTGAGTGGACAGGCTGAGCTCTGGTGTCATAAAATACTACTTAATCACAAAGGACGGAGTAAGAAATGTGGCCCCCTGAGACACGGACCCTCTGGAGCCCCTGGGGAAGAGTGTGGAAAGGCAAAAATGATGTTTGGTTGTCACTGCTGCAGCTGTCAGTGTCAGATTTCAAATTCCTGTCTTCTAGGCACTAGTTAGAAAGAACGTGAGCTTGCAACAACTGTCCAGTGAACACAGGCCAAGCAAGCAGACCACCTGAGATAATCCAGCCTGATGGGCACACCTCCTTTTAATGATGACAAATGCATGCCATGGCAGCGCTGGTTTCAGTGATCGAAAAACAACCTCAGGCAAATCTCCGTCACTTTGCTCAGGAGGACACCAACACCAGGTGGAAGATCAGGGGAAAAGCTCATCCTGCATTTGAGGAAAATGGCTGATTTGTTCTAAGTTCTGGATATCGCTACACTGTAGCAATAAGTGGTGTGTGTGTGTGCGTGCGGGCAGGCATGCATGTGTGTGGAGAAGGGGTTCACGGATGGGAGGAGGCTTGAAAGTGGGCATGGTACGGCTTCTTGGCCGCCAGGAGAAACCACCCCACGGCGTGTCGGGAGGTGTCTACATTTGGCTACTCCTTGCCTTGATTCCAGCCAGGAGAGGACGAGTGTCTGTCTCTCAGGCTCCATGCCCCAGCCAGGGCTGCAACACAATAACTCTGCAACGAGCAGGAGTCACTAGTGCTGGCCACTGTTTCCGTGGCTTTAACTTGTTACCAACGTGCCCAGGGGAAGCTGACATTTATATAATCCTCATAGCGGTATGGCCTGTGTCCTCACGGAAACATTGTATGCTTAGGGAAGACATCTGTTTCCAAGCAGCTTATGCTAAACTGCAGCTACACAAAGGAAACACTTACCTAATGTTGACATTTACTGACTTCTAGAAGTATACAGCCAGAATACTCATTTTTACCATTGGGAGAGGAGGGGGAAAAAAAAAAAGCGCTGTATTTGATCCCTAGCTCTTTCAGTGGGATAGAAGTAGAAAGTTAATGAAAGTTAATGTTAATGTGGGGTGGAGATCCCTAGTCTATGGCAACTGCGTGGGTTGGGTATACTCTTCAAGCTCAGCAGAGAGCAGGACACAGCATTCTTTGCGTGAATGTGACAGAAGTATTCTAATGATCCATAAGGCATATCTATATTCCTATTTGACGGGCCGACCTTACTGGATTCTGGCTTTCCCCTGGGGAAAAGAAAATGACCCACGATGACCTACAGAGCTGTACCGTCTCAGTGCAGTAGACTCCGTATCCTTCCCCTAGCTGGAAATAAAATCCCACTCCATTTGGAACACCGGGCAAAGCTATCACAACCCGACACAGGATGCTGGCACGCCTTGCTCCCCGCTCCCTGTGACTAGAAGTGATGTGATACGAAACCGGCGGGCACAGACATCCCCAGGGCAGCAGCTCCAGCCAGACCCTGCACCATGAACGTTGGAGAGTCCACTGACCTTGAGGGAAGACTGGGGCCCCAATCACTCTGCTGCGAGAACCACCATTAAGGTCAGGATCGGTGCCGTGGTGAGACTCCAAGGGTGGATTCCAGCAAGCTCATGGTCTCACTGACCCCCTCCACTGCTGAATTAGAACGGCCCTGTTCCTGGGGTGGGGGGAAGGAATTCGGCACCCCGTTATTTCTAGGTTGACCCTGATTAAAAAGGCCTGCACTGGTTTTACACCCAGAAGTCATCTCAACAGCTTACAAGGATAAGGGCTGTAGCCAAGAAATGATGCCTAAGGCTGTGTAACTGTCCCCACCCCCAATTACATGGAGGCCCTGAAATGAATGCTCCTGGCCTCCTCCCCAACCCTCCATCACAGGCAATTTTCTTTCCCTCCTTCGTGTTTCCAAAACAGTTTATCTTTTTATCTCCTTGGAAGAAAAGTACTCTGCAAATCAAAGGAATCATTAGTATTGTTATTATTTTGCTGTTGAAATCTCTTGAATTCACTCAGGATTACTCATGGGCTTTTTTGGGTCTGCAATATAATGCCTCCTGAGTCACCCCCACCGGGCTGAACAAAAAAGAAAAATTGCATCTTCAGGCCTAATGCCCTATTCCGCAGGTCCCCACTGGCCCTGGCTCCTATCAGGGCTTGGAAGGAGCCTACCAACACTGGCACCCCAGGCGGACCTGCTGCCCCTTGGTAGCATGCCTAGTTCACTGCTGCCATGTTCCAAGCGAGATCTGCCTTTTGTAACCCAAGAGGGAGGCTCTGTGGGATCCTCTGAGCGCAGCGGGGAGGCCCTGACCCCACCACACACCCCTCTCCCCCTGGGACATATCTCCTCCCTCCTCTATAGGTCTGGCTGGCAACTGACAGCTCCCTGCTGGGCAGCAGACACAGTGACCACCCCCAGGCCCAACAGACATGTCCCAGCTCTCCTCACCCAGGCGATCCGTGAAAGAAGGGGTCCCACACCCTTGGCAGCTGTGCACTGACCTTCCAGGACAAAAGAAGTGATTCTTCCCCCTCTAGACAAGCCATCAGATCACATGGGTTGCCGGCGGGGGAAGTCTCACACTTATTACTTGCTCTATCTTTTGTTCTGTGATATTTCTGGGGAAGGATAAATGTTTCCAAAGTTGCCGTTCACTCCCAATTTCCTTTTCCAATACGTTCTCAGCCTGTAACCCGCCTCGGATCCCCTCCATACTTCTGGCTGCCTCGGCTGTGATTGTGCTGTTTTCTGAGACCCCTCCCTGCCCTCCCCAAGGGAGCTTCTTGCAAGTTGAAGCCTCTTGCCCTTGCTTATTTATCCCTTCCCATGCTTCCTGTCACCCACCCAGGTCCCCTTCCCCCTGGCTACCTCTCTCCACTCACACTCTATCTTACTCTCTGTCTTCTTGATGCTCTCCTGTTCCCTTGGAGATTTGTGTCACCAAGAACTACTGCCCCTCTGATGGCCATCTGACAGCCCCTCTGATGGCCATCTGACAGCCCCTCTTGGTGACTCCTGCCAGCAAGTTAGGAGAGCAAGTGGCTTAGATTCTTCCCAACAGGGAGACGACACCCCGGATTAATCCTCAACTCAGGCCTCAGGCCATTGACAGGTAAATGCAAGTTTTCACTCTCACCCCAACATGTTCAGAGCAGTGTGGTGCATATGTAAAGCCAACAAGGGAGCTGGACTCCCCAGAATCGGAACTTTCAGGCCCACAAGGTTACTAGGCAGGACAGGACACTCTGGGATGCTAGAGCAAAACGTCAGAGTGGAGAAGAGGACACCTTTCCTAGTAGCGGCCGAATAGGAGGCACCGAGTTTGTACCACTGCACACTCCCCGAACTGTCTCAGAACCAGAGATCTGACAGGAAGCAGGGCGCCCTCCGTCCTGCTAGAACATCATCCCCCCAAAGCAACTTAAGACGTGGCTGTGCAGGCTGGATGGCGCGGGTCTTGAAGATAAAGGGGGGCACAGAAGGAAATCGTTGTGGGCAAACCGAAATGAGCAAGGGAAAAACACAGCAAGTTCTAAGTGTATGGATGACAAGAGGATAGATTCCTCTTCACCCAGGCGCAGAACATGCCTCTTCCCTGCGGGACGCCAAGCGTGCTGTGACATTATCCCTCTCTGTACAGAGCACGCCGTCCTGACAGCTGGGGAAGAGGCATCCCCAGCAAGAGAGAAACCCACAAACAGCACACGCCGGCAGCTCTCCACGTCCTTGTGGGGAGCCAGGCCCGGGGACATTGGCCACGGTGGGAACGGAGGAATGCCATTTGGCCTTTCTACTGCCACCTTAAGAACGATCAATACATATTTAATCTCAACCTATATGAAATGCCCAAAGTTTACAAGATAAGGGATACAGCATATCACTCACATTAATTATACCTTAATTTTACTCTCTGAAGGGGAATGAAAACAAAGGAAAGGTGAATAAATATTTAACAACTTAGAAGAGAAAGGATGATTGAAATGACTTACTTTAAGAGTTTACCTAAATGTTTTGCTTTTAAAGTCTTCGGAGCGCTGTTTGGAGCAGCCCCTCTGTATGGGAGGCATGAGAACTGTGTTTCCAGCGACTTCAAAACGACATGCAGTTTCCCGCCGTGAGAGGCGTTGGACAGCGGATGAATGTGTCACTAGAGGGCCAGAGAAGGCCCCCAAAAGAGCCCTGGGCGCTTGTTTTCTCCGAGTGGAGGGCCATCTCTGAGCCTCTGCACATTTCCTTGGAAAGCATCCCCGGAGGAAGGGCACGCGGGAGGTGGGATCAGATGGGTGGCTCAGAGGGGGTGTCAGGTGGGGTGCAACGGCAGACGGGGGTTGAGAGAGCGGGGGCCATCTAAAGCCTGTGGGCTAGTCCTTTCGTGACCTGTTGAAAGTGTATACTCTCTATCTGATAACTCGATAAACATATGGCACCAGGCAGGAGTTGGGCATAGTATACGAATTAAGCATATATGTGTAGAGGGTCAAATGGAATCCTCTGGGGAATTCACAATACTCAAAACATCATCCACATTCAAATCAATGCCCCCGGATCAAGTCAAAAGGTATTCTATTCCAGTGAAGTCCATTAAACATTGTCCCATTTGACCCTTAATTCCTGCAGTGAGACACCATCTACTCAAGGAACCTACCCTACAATGTCCGGTGATGTAGGGGATTCTGATTGGCTACGTCCACTTTGGTCTCCTTGTCTTTCTTTAGACTTGTTTTGGAGTCCCGTCGACTATGCATCTACCATTTAGTAGGGTGGGCACAGCTGGCCAAGCTCAGAAAACTCAGGAATAACAAGGAACTATGAACTGCATGATGCTGTGGTTCCTTCCTAGTGCTCTTGGGGCTTAGGATAGAAGAAGCAGAGCATTTAACCTCCATAGGTAAATATTTAAAGATTTATATGAGGCAATCAAAAAACAGCTCTGTACTGAGAAAGGAATAAACAAAGTAGAAGTTGCACGCTGTGATGATTCCGACAGCCAGAGAGGCACTTAGGCACCTATAGGCTTCTTGTGTCAATCTAGACAAGAGTCTCGGCTCAAGCTTCTAAGAACATAAACAACGGAGAGAGTAAAACGTGCACTGGTTCCATGAACCTGGGTGTAGGGGGGAGGGACGGTTGGATCCTCTATTTAGGGATTCTACATGTAACTCCCTGAGTGAATGAATTGGTAAGAGGCAAAGGAGAATGAGAGTGAGCATGTGTGTCGGTGTAGGTGTGACCCATAAGCCAGGGCACGCACATCCAACAAAGAGGGTCATCTTACAAAACGGTAATAGAACCCAAATGTTTCTATACCAGTGTTCTGAGATAGTTCTTATTCATTCAGCCCAAAAACTCTGGGGAAGGCAATTTATCTTCCTGCTGCTGTAGGGAGCCCTGGTGAGAGGCACAAAACCACATGAATACGTGAGAGTGTGTGTGTGTGTGTGTGTGTGTGTGTGTGTGTGTGTGTGTACATTAGAATTACATACAAGCAGGGATACACGCATACTCGGGTGTGGGAAGGGCCCCCAGGTTAAATCAGGATGGTCAGAAGCAAAGTTTGAAAGCGGGAAAATCTGCAGTGACCACAAGTAGCAGCTGAGGAGATGGGGAAGGAGGTGTGGGTTTCTGCTCTCATCTGGCTTCTCCCTGACAGGGGAAGAAAGGGAGACATGCTGTTTGCTTGCAAAGCCAGCCACCCATGGCGGTGCTGTGCTTTCTCAAAAACTTTTACCCTTCATTTAATCAACAGATGGACGTGCTCTGTTGTGGATTTTTCTGAGAGGCCTGTTCCTCCCAGAGCTGTGCTGGCTGGCACAAATGCCGCCTCAGATGGCAGAGACAGCGCCGGCATTCCAGAAGCGGGGGAAGGAACCGACTGACTTGTCCCTCAAACTCAATTCCACAGGTGACTCGGATGCCACCGGCTCTGCAGGCACTGGCCATCCATCTCCCCAACGGCCGTCCCTGCCCTCCACCGCCACGGGCCCCAAGGCTCCCAGGGGCAGGGAGCCCGAGGTGGCCAAGTTCTTTTCGGAAAGTCCACCAGCTTCTCTGCCCCTGCTAAGCTGCAGAAAGGAAGCAATCAGCATCACGGGCGGAATTTCATTGTATGCCCTGAAATCTAGTGCTGTGTAGGACTCAGAATGCAGTCGTATTCAGAGAAGCCGATTACATTCAATGAAACTCTTGAGAAGCTTTTCCCAAACATTGCACATCTCCCCACGGTCCATTCTGTCATCGCAGACCCCTCCACACGCATTCCCTTCCGAATACACCCGTGCCAGCCCGACCTTATTCGTGCTGAAATAGCCACGTAAACAAAGCTCTCCTTCCCGGCCCTCTTCTCCAACCTGCGTCTGGAGGAGAGGAGGCGCCCAGAAGTTCAGAGCCGCACAGCCACAACGATGCCGCCTAATTAACATACCGGGAGCATAAAGAACTCATTTGCATTGGGGAGTTTGAGCTGGATGTTGACAAGTGAGGGGAGAAAGTCACCCTCCCCTCCGGTATCCCTGCCTTCCAAAGGAAAATAAACAGTACCATTTTGTTGCATTTTCAAAGGCAAAGAGGCAATGCCAGTGCCTCTCGGCCGGGCACCGGGAGACGCATCCATCAGTTCGAGTTTCCGAACCCTGCCCACATTCCTGCCCGCAGCCTCGCGCGCCCTGACAACCCCGCCGACTTTTTTTGCAACTCCAGCGGCGCACGGGTCCTACCTTGGCTGAAGAGGAAGAAGCAGACGAACAGCAGGTCGAGCTGGAAAGGTCTCATTCCTCCGCGCGCCGAGGGGAAGCCGGCGGGGCAACTTGGGTTCGCGGTGAGTTTCTCCTGCTCGGCGGCTCGTGGTGCCCTGCCTCCGCCGCGGTCCTCCCGGGTTCGCGCCGACCATCTGTCTGTCCGTCGGTCCCTCCGGGTGGCCTCGGGCTCCGTGCCTCAGGGGATCCGCAGCCAGCCGAGGCAAGTCGCCTGTTCCTAGCCGCCTCGGGAAACCGGGTTTGTCAGCGACGTCCCCTCTCGGAGCAGCTCCATCCTCTGGCGCTCGGCATCCCAGGCACACAGCTTCCTCCGGCGGCTCCTCCCACAGCCAGCGCGCGAGCGAGCCAGGGAGCGAGTGACGAGTGACAGAAGGGCTCCTTTCACTGAAGCTGGGGCGGAGGGAGAGGGAGGGGAAACAGGTCATAATTAAAGAGGAAATACTTGGTGAAAGGCGATCTATGCAAAACTGAGGGTGGCGGTGGTGCAGGGGAGGCTCTGTTCTTTCTTTCCTTCTTTTTTTCCCCCTACATAGGGGGAAATTCAGCTTTTGCCACCATCATTGACCAAAAGACATCTTGAACAGGGAGCGGAGGTGTGACTTTTTGTCCACAGGACATAATGTTGTTTAAAGGAGTGAAGGATGGCTGGATGCACGTACCCACACTACAATATGCCTGCCTTGCCTTTGCACGGGGGACTGGAAACTGGGCTGGATGGGGAAAAGCAAGAGGCAAGGGGGGATACATCTTTCCCCAGGAAAGACTTGGCCAGTGTGTGCAGCAGGAGTCTCGGAGTTGGGGAAAAGATAAGCATGCTTTGCATTTTTGAGACTTTCCTAGGAGGGGGCTAGGTAATAAGCTGGGAACGTTTGCACCTTGGTTTTGCTTTGCCATACTCCTAGGAAACAAAATGAAGGAACTAGAGGGAAAGCAGGTAGATTTATGACACATACCCATTTGTTATTATTATTATCCTGGTTTGTGCATTTCCTACCAAGGATAGGGGAGCAGGCTGGCTTTGCATTTGGAGTCTCTCCTCTAAGGAGCACCCCATCGCTCTGAGCGTGTCTTTTCTCCAAGAGGTGCTGTGAATCCTACTGTGAAGGAGAGGCCAAGGTCACAGGCAACTGCCTCCTAAGAACCTTCAGGTCTTTCACCTGTCATGAAACTCACACTCAAATCAAACTCTATTTCCTCCCGGATATCAAAGCAAATGTATCTAGGTCTATTTATTTGAGAGATATTTAGATATGCCTGGTATAAGCAGGGCATTGGGGGAAATAAAACTGCAGGCACAGTCCATGCCTTCAGGAGCTCATAATTTAGTGTGGAAGCAGAGCACACACATAAGATACAAACTGTAAGGATAGTTACAAAGCAACATATAAAAACATACAGCATTATGCAGAAGAAGGGGACGTAATGAGTAAGGAGAGGGAAATGAAAGATGCTCACTCGATTTGTGGCATGCAATTATAAAATCAATCATTACTTTCACCAGTCACTGGACCTTGGAGAGGTGTTTTGGGAAACTCTTAGCTTTTCTTCCAACGGTATTACATATTTTGGGGACTTTGCTGATTGCAAGGTACATTCCAAGTTTCCACATGGATCTTAACTTTAAAAAACACATCCCTTAGTATTTATGAACAAGAAAGAGAGAAGGGGCACATGTGAAAGTGTGTGCTATCAGGAGCTTACATCTGGTTGTTGACATCAAAGATCTACAAATTAGTAGGTGTCTGCCCTGTTGACTTTTCTATTCTTAATAGTTTATTTAACTGCATCCCTTAGAGGCTGTTAAACACATCAAAGGGAAATTTGTAAGCAAACTTTTGGGGGAAAATAAGCAATGCTGAGCAACAGAAACTAAGAGGACCCAAAAGAGGCACCCCATCAGCTAAATTAGCAAACAAGGTACAGAAGCAAAGTGTCAGCACTACCTTAGTCCAGGGACTTGCTATAATAGACAACGTAATGAAATAGAAGAGACAAATCAGAAACACGTTCAAAAGATGAATAATAATTCTAAATAACATGTCAAATAACATATCAAGAGTGAAAATATGGCATGTGTAGTGCTGTAACTTTAGTAGGAGCTTTCCAATTGAATCTATAGGGGTGGGAAGAAATTTCAGGTCTGGGGGTCATGCCTAAAGCCAACCTTGCTGTGAATAAGACTAATAATTAAAGAATGTAGATTGTGCCTTACAAAGCAACATTTGATGTTTTAACTGACATTTACCCTTTAAGCTGTTGTTAATTCTGATTGCTAATTCCTAAGTGGCCTGGGACCAAACTTGCTTAATTCAGCCCCAGAGGGAAATACTACAAACCAGGATCAAGAGGCCAGGGTCACGACTTGTGCAACCCACCAAAATCAGGCCCACCTACAGGCGCCTTCAAACTACACACACTCACTCTTGGTCAGGAGAAGAGGGGTGGGAGGAGTCTGAGGTTGGAAGGACCTGGTTTCCCTCGTCCCCTGGTCCCGAGATTGGCCTCCTGACTCTCAATCTGGCTCCGATCCCCCACCCCCTCCACCCCCCAGCCAGCTAGGCCTGTTCCCTTCTCCAGCCCCCTCTCCTTCCCCCCGCCCCGCAGCCTCTGGTCTCCGGCAGAAAGGAAAAAAGCTTGGATTAAGTGGTGAGCTGCCTGCCTCTAAAAGGACCAGGAGGCCTTTCAAGTCCAAGTGCCGGAAAAATCAGGGCAATCTTCGGCAGCCACCACGTGGGGCGGCGAGAACCACAGCGGTACCTGCAGGACCCACAGCCGGCCGGGCTCTGGCGCCAGCCCCGACGGCGGCCCCGCCATCTCCGCCTGGGCTGGTCCTTGGCCTCACCTCCTCCGGGGTCTCGGTTAACCTCCTGGCGCTGTAAGGTGCCTGCGCGCAGTTCGCGGCGAGGAGGGAGCGGAGGAGGGAGGCGGCGAGCAGCACGGCTCCACCTGATGGAGAAGCGCGGAGGCTTAGACCTCGAAGCGCCGCGAGGGGAGGGGGCCGGGGGAGGACGCCCGCCGCCCCCGCTGGGAACCTCGGCGTCCGGAGCGCGCCGCGCGGAGAACCGGGTCTCTGGGCTCGACCCGAGGAGGTGGCGACCCTGAAGAGACAGCAGAAAACCGGCCACTTGGAAAACTGCCCGAATTCTTGTTCTCTGCCCATCCAGGCTCCGGGTCTCCGTTGCGCCCACCGCGCGAGCCGCGGCCCCTCGCCAGCAGGTGGCATCCTCTCTAGAGTTTCTTCACCTGGCGCAGAGCCCGCGGCCTCCTTAATCAGTCCCCGCCCCCTCTGGGCCTTCAGGGCCGAGTGTTTTGTCCTTCGAACCCCCAGCGCAGCAGGTAGGAACGAGATCTCCCTCCCGAGAATGGGGGCTGGCTCCGGAGTCTGCTGCTCCCCGGCCAAGAAGTTTCAGGAGTGCAAGTCTCCTCCGGACAGCTTCCAAGCCCTGGTCTCTGGGCCTCAAGTGTACCCTGCTGTTTCCTGAGGTCAGGGACAAAGAGTGAGGCAGGAGGCTCTGGGCCCAGGTACAGGGGTGTCCGGGCACCGCTGTCCAGCGTCCTGAGCCGGCGGGAGTTCAGACCCTGACTCATCACCACTTTCCAGTGACTTTCCTCCTGGCTGTTCATCCAATGTCTGTAATATTTATTATTCCCTCGATTTGTGCAAAGGCCTGTTTTGGGTACTTAATGAAGATGTGTGGAATGAATACGTGAACTCCTGTTCTTGGAAAGTTTGCCCTCTAGTTGGGGCGAAGCGTACACACGTGCATTCATGGCAAAAAATTACGAACCTTCTCATTGGCTTTTTAACAAGACAGACGTTACCCTGGGGGGTCATCTGCCAGTTGGAATCCTTTCTAGTGGAATCCTTCCGGGCCCACTTGCCTGAGGCCCTACAGGAAGCTGCAGGGTCGAGATGCAGCACAGGGCCTCAACCTTCAGCTGGAGTTTCCACTGTCCTGCTTGCTCCCTTGCTCTCCTGCAATGCTCATGCACCCTCATCTTCCTGTGTTCACCAGGGCCCCTGTATAGCACGAAGGAGAGGGAGAGGCAGTTTTATGAGAGGGACAGTCATCATGAGCAGAGAATTTCCTGTTTAATGCCTCTTGGCAATATTTTTTGCACAGATACATTATAAACCACATTCCTTTCTGTTTTTCTTAGAACCTGCCAGTGCTGGTGAAAACCTCCTTGTTCAGGGATTTAAACACGTTTTGAACAGGCCCTTCCTGGGAGTTCAGGGTAACCTGACTTTCCCATCTTGGATACGTTAATAAGGCCCGGAAGTTACATATACTTCCAGAGACCAAATGGGCTTCAGAGGTTCTCCCTGGGTGGCAGCCTGTCTGACCTGGGCAGTCACAATCTTCTAAGCTATTTCTTTTTCATTTATCTGAACCAAATCTCTTGCTCACATCTGCGTAGGTGGGTTATAAGACCTTAATCCCTGTGCACCGTGGTCAGTCTCTCTGCAGTCCTGCAGAAAGGCCCCAAGAACCAGGTTTTCAGCTTTCAGAAGCATCCCCCAAAGGGGCAGGGCCAGACTGCACCACTGATTCACCCAAGGCCGGGCCTGAGTGAGGGGTCAGGGTGAGCCTTTGGACCCGGGCTCTGGCCTGAGAACTGCTACCTTTTGTAACCACTTAATAAACCTGGGCGTATCTTTCTTCATCTATGAAATAAGACAGTACTTCTCTGGGATCCACCCCCCCCAGTCCTAAAATCCTATTGTCTGTTTTCCAGAAGCCACAGCTCTCAGCCTGGAGAGATTTGGAAGCGCTTCCCCAGTGACTCAGTGACTTCGGCTTTAGGGCAGGTTGTTGCCAGTGACTGACCGCCCCCCCCCCCAACCCAGGAACACTAGCGATGAGCCTGGAATCTGCACAGACTCCTCTGGTCTCATTGGTCACGTATTTTCCCCAAACTGTTTGATTTTCATTCTACTCTGAGTGCCCTCGGTCTTTCCCCAACTTGCTCAACTTGTGATTTCTCTTCTTTCCTTATTTTCCCCACAACCATGCTCCGCCTCCAGCCTGGATTCTGAGCTCCAGAGCAGCTTTTCTTCAACATACACTCCATAATTCTATCAGATGCAAGCCTTTTAGGAAACTGAGGGAAAGCTGATGCCAGGGTGGCTAATGGTAAACACCTCCCTTGAAAGGCAGTAAGGACCATGGCGCCTTGTATTTTAACTCGATTTTAACATGAATCAGACTGGACCATAGAATCTATCTGATTGCGCGTCCTCCTGGATATCCTGGCGGCCCCCTGAGGGTAAGAGTGGTGCTTCTCCAGGTCCCATGGCGCCGGGCTCTTACCCTGGTAGGCAGTAGGCACTCAATACATAATGTAGGATTAAGGGCATAGTTTTACCTAGTGCCCCACATCCCATTTCCTGTTTTCCGAGTCCAATTTAACTTGTTCTTTACTCTGTTATTAAACCATTGTCAAACATCTGGCATGTGCCTGCCAGTGCTCTGGCTGTATTTTATGGGGATGGGTAATGAATTGAGCCTATATATAGTTTGCAAAATGTGGAACACACTGTAAGATGCAACGCACTACAGAAATGAAAGATATTTTTATCTCTTCAGCATCATTCTGCACAAGGAGACAATTCTCTGGCAACATTGTTTAAGAACAATAGACCTGTTTAGCCTTGACACACTGAGGCATGCAGGGCACTGAGTATCCAATTCACATGGGAGCAGCATTATCTCCCTTGGCAAAGGCCTGGCATGTGTAATTTACAGGGAAGAAAAGATATGGGAAACGTTATAAAAGGAGGTGGCAGTGCCCTGTGCCTTGTCTCATCACCAGCTGAATGCACAGGCCAGGACCTTCATCCCTGCTCCAGGGATGGTACGGGAGGCAAGCCTCAGCATCCTGCTTCAGTGATCGGAGTGAGTCCTGTGTCATTTTGAAATATTCCATGTGTTCTTTTTGTGTATATGAATGGGCTAATTATGTGGAAAATATTGGAAGAAAAAGTGAAATTCCAAATTGTGACTCATTTGTGGTATTCAAAGTCTTAAAAATTATACTGCATTTATTCTTTTTCTCCATTATTCTTTTTCATAACCCTCTCCTCCCCCACCCCCCACCAACACACACACATACACACACAGCCTAGGCCTATGTTATAAGTTACCAAACCTTTATAGCAGCCAAGGGAGCGGCTTGGTCTCACTTGAAGCCCTTTAAGCTCTTTTCTAGATGGCAAACTTTACTTTCTCTTTTTTATTTATTATAGATACAGTATTTTTCCTTCCTTTCTCTTTTCTCCCTTTCTCCCTCCCTTCCTTTCTTCCTTCTTTTCTTATCTCCATATTATGGCCAGATAGGTGATATAAAAGTTGTATACGTAAATTTCATATTTATCTATCTTTATAAAGTTATATAAGTTTATGTATATTCAAACCTCTACACACAAATGCACGTGCACACACACAAACACACACATGACTTTTCTATTGGCATGCTAGCAACGGGCCTCCTATGCAAATATTCTAAACTATGGAGCCCTAGACCGAGTTTTCATCATCTCTGCCTGAACTCATGGCCTCCTGAATTCATTGCCTGGTCTACAGACTAAAGAAACCTCTTGCCACTGTCTAACCCACTGTCCCACCGCATTTGGCTGTTTGAAATTCAGCTCTGTGATATCTTCCCCATACACCACCTTGGGGTACATGGTCCTCAAGATAGAGTATAAACTTTTTATTGCTGTGTGTATTGCATGTCAAACAAATATACCTTTTCTGTGTCTTCGCCAGCCCCCTCCTCCTTCACAGCCCACACTCTAATCCTGTCAAATGACTCTTTGATTAGAGGTAGGAGCCACTTTCACTCTCCCACACTTCTACTGCTTCCTCTCCTGTGTGCCTCTCCCCTGCATGCATCTCTTTGCTAATAGACAGGTGCTCATTGCTCAAGAACCAGTTGAACTGTCATCCCTTGAGACTGTTTCTTCACTTCTTTCCCCACTTAGTTGAAAACGAACAGCATACTCATAACAACCACAGTTATTATATAATGATTAATATTATAGTATAATTATTTATTTACATGTCTACCTTCCAAACTATATGTGAGCTCTTCAGGGTCAAGGACCATTTTTTTGGAATTTATTTTTGCATATCCCAGAGTCTGTTGGTCAATGCTTGGCATGCAGCAATCGTTGGCCAAAGGGTGTTTAAACGAAATAAAATTAGACCAAAAGTCCTACTTGCCTCCTTGTGACCATCCAGCCTCAAGCTTGAAATTTTCTTTCTTCATCATCTGATGCCTCTAGACCCAACGAGATGCAGAAAGTTCCACATCTAGTTTCTGGAACTAGGTGCATCTGAAAGACCAAAGGAAAGGATTTCTGACTACACATTTTAAACCCATTCTGAATCTCAGGCAAATACGGGAAGTGGTGCCACCAATCTAGATAAACCACAACCTAACTCTAGTCTTGTATTAAAAGAACAGTTAGAAATCCTGGTTATTCATTTTGCTTAATGGCACAGTCCCAAAGCATACTCCATAACAATTATACAGATAGAGATTCAGAATAAATGAGGAAAACCAGCATTATTGTTTCCCAAACTCAGTCCAATTGGAATTGTGTTGATGGTT
Organism: Monodon monoceros; assembly: GCF_005190385.1. Taxonomy (NCBI): domain Eukaryota; kingdom Metazoa; phylum Chordata; class Mammalia; order Artiodactyla; family Monodontidae; genus Monodon; species Monodon monoceros. The sequence goes on along the minus strand of NW_021703784.1, from coordinate 6,718,579 downwards.
CAGTGCTTTTCCCATTGTCTGTGTCTCTTTTCTGCCTTTTTTTCCTGCTGTTTGAGATTCTAAGCAGGCAGAGGTAGGAACTCCATTTAATACAATGATTCTCAGTGTGGGGTTCCCAGGCCAGCAACATCAGCATCCCCTGAGAACTTTCTAGAAATGCAAATTCTTGGCTTCATCCAGACCTCCTAAATCAGAGTCTCTGAGGTGGGGCCCAGCTCTCTGTGTTTTAACAAGTCTTCCAGATGATTCTGTTGCATGCTAAAGTTAGAACCAGTGCTATTAGCACTCCCCTGTACCATCACCCAGCATCAACAATGATCAAGCCATGCCATGGCCCAGTCTGTTTCACTAATCCTCCATGCTTCCTCCCAGCTCATTGGATTATTTTGAAGCAAATTCAGACCTCATATCCTTTCATCCATAAGAATTTCAGTTTGCGATAAGGGCCTTTAATGTGGATGAAAGTAACACTTTATGGTATACATTTGTTAGCCATCTGGGCCCGACTATTCATCTTAGACAATTCATCCTTTGAATACATTCAACAGCCTTAATATGGTAGTTTTCAGCCAAAAAAAAAATAAAAGTAAAAAACAACGTTCAATTAGATAAGACAGAGAAAGATCCTTTTTTTTTTCTTTTTTTTTTTAGATTAAGAATTTATTATTTAGAAAAGGATGAGTCTGGTCATTATAATGGGGAAGAAGAATTCGAATCTATGAAGCAAGTCCTTAACAAAATGATGCAGGACTTCACCTTGAAAGAGGCTGCCTCCTTCCAGTTTCTAAAGTTTTGTGCTACATCCCATTCATAGGGTATATAGTCTGATTGTTTTCCCAGAATTGTCATAGATTCACAATTTTTGTCCATGCTCTGTGGTCTGATCTTCTTTCTGACCCACTTGCATTTGTATGAAAATTGACCAGAGTTAAGATACAACCCGTGACCGTGATCTGATATTACCTGGGAAATACAGGGGAGTACAGCCATGACCTTGGTCTTGTCAGCCGAATGTGCTAGCTCTCCACAGTAAACAGCCGGTTTCGTCATAGGGCTCTGTCATCACCTGGTAGACCCCACGAGTACTTATTTTACTCAGAGAAACTCAAGAGAATATTTGTTCCCCTCTTCAGATGTCTGTGGCAAAAACTGACACTTGCATAGAGCATGATTTGATAGCAACATCTGCAAAGTGTCAGAAAGGGGAGGGGACGATACACTTAATTTACTTGGAATAATTCATTACCTAAGCGGAGTTTTCAGGGAGGGCAGACAAATTCCACGCTAAACTAACTCACCCACCTGGATGGAGAGGAGTATAGTGAATCCATCTTTGGAATGAGATGTAAAACTGAGTTTCTTGCTTTCATTAATGACTCTCTTGGCTCCTTTCTTTCTTGAGACAGGGTGTTCATTGAGTCAGCCATTTTTCAAAGTGGGTGATTTATGCTACTGACTGAAAGTCCCCTTGCTGTTCCAGCTGAGCTTATTGTTTGCACTCTCTGCCATTATATTTGGGTGTGTTGCTTGCTCAGAAACTGTTGGTTTGGAGCTATACTCCACCTCAAGAGAAAGGAAAAGCACAGATCTTTTTCTTTGGTGGAGGGTGGTGATGGTGATTTTTCTTTGCTTTCAAGGCTAAACCAATAGGGAATCTGTTTGTCATGGGACTGGAGGTTACAAAATAAGGAAGAATCATTAATGCAGTGAGGTGAGCACCTCAGCAGGGTTTACTGAGGCCACAGAGTCCTTTTGAGATAAATATTGAAGAGGCATCTAGATTTAATGGCTTCACAATGATCTCTCAACCTCCCATCTCATTTATCTGGCACCATATACAGAATGATTTGAAGTAGGGTTTGCCATGTAGTAGCACTGAGAGCCCATGAGTTCTGAGTTTTGGAGAGAATCCACTGGAGGGTTCCTCCCTTATTAAGGTACAACCATCCCCGGTAAACAACGTTGGCCCAGTGGCATTGAACTGATACAGGACAGGAAGCAGACAGGAACCAAGGGGACAGGAGGACAGGAACCAAAATTCCATTTGAAGCAGCTGAAGGAGCTTGGGGAGGATGAATGTAATTATAAGGTGCCTTCAAATAATTATGCTATTACCATCTAATTATGAAGTGCCACTTTCTACTTTAACTACCTGAAATTCAGAGATCACTCAGCAATGGGCTGTCCACCGAGCTTTGGCGTGCTCCCTGATGGGGAAGGGAAAGTCCACAGTCAGGAAGCAATGGGCTCTTGAGGGGGCCAGAAGGGTCCTCAGAGACTAGCCTGGAAAGGTCAGGAGGTATATTTCCATTCTCCTAAATTGTCAAGCTGTCTCACCTTTCTGTGCCTCATTGGAATTATCTACAAAATAAGGGAAAAAATACACCTCTCCTCCTCTTGCTTGTCAATAAGCTGGCAAAAAAAAAAAAAATCAAGATCTAAATCTCCATGACTATTTTTTTATCATCCTTTAAAATAGGAGAAATCAATCAACAAATATTTGTTGGATGCTAATTTTTCTTAGGGCACTGTGAGAGGATGCAGAAGATTTAAGACATTGGCCCCTGTCCTCAAATACCTTCCAATGCAGTTGAAGACACAAAACAGACACATGGTTTGATACAACCAACCATGTATTCATTCATTCAGATGTGCATTTGACATATATTTATTGAGCATCTACTTTGTGTCAGGCACTGGATACAGGCTCTGGCAACACAGAGATGAAAAAGATTTACATTCAGTCCTCAAGGAGCCTGTCATGGTCTCTTGAGACATATAGGACAACCGTATAAGCCCTTGAGAGAAGCTGAAAGTGACTCAGAGATACAGATATTCTGAGAAGGGAGTGTTTGCTGTGGGCTGGGTGGGCAGGGGGGTCTCACAGTGGGCCTGAGATGGAACAGGAAGAGACAGGACTTAAACCTGACATGAGTCCCAGTAAAATCAGAGACCCTGACACCCAGTGGTTCCTTATTCTCCTCTTGTGTTCCACCTTCCAGAACATAAGCAATAAAACTCAATAGGAGAGGCACCATTGTGGTAATAGAAGAGGAGATTCATTCATAGTTTTGATTTCCTTTGAACCATTTTTACTTGACTTTAGTCAAGCTTGCTGTGGAAGATGATTCATTACAACCTATTTTAAATCATGATCAGGAAGCACAGTGACACCCTGAAAAGACAGAGGATGTATTTCAAGTGAAGAAATCTCAATTTTTAAAACTTAGAGAAAATTAATTTGGTAGAACAGAAGGAAAAGAAAAGACCTAAAAAAATTGTTAAAGGATTCGCTATTTGTGATTGAATCCATGTATTACTTATGCAAGCAAAAACTAAAGAAGATACTCTCATTTTATAGAACCAAATATTATGGAAGCACATAAAGTGTGAACACCTTCCTTTACCAACCCTCGCCCCAAATCTACTCCCAGAGGTAGCTGCTATTAGCGTTTGGAGTCCTTTGCTATGCGTTTATATACATATAAAAGAACAAGCACTCTGTGCACAAATGCATAAATGGGAATCACACGTGATATATGTTATTCTGCAGTTACATTTTCTTTGAATTTAACAATATATCTCAGAGATTTTTTCCAGTGATAGTCTGCTTCAATATGCCTGAAGGAAGCAAGAATTGCAGCATTCATTTCCTTTTGTCTTCTGCTTTCCAAGGCAAGACTTGCTTTTTTCATCCATATCTGATCCAGGCTCTCAGTGAAGCAGTAATTGCTGTCGTGGTCAGGGTAAAAGGGCAGAAGGGAAAAGGTGAGGGCACAGGAGAAAATACGAGCTATATTGAGTCTCCAGGTTTTAAAATGGCCCAAACATAGGGAAGGGAAACAGGACCAAAGATTAACTCTTGACACTTTTAGGTAACCGATGTTCAGGGAGGAAGACAGCCCTGACCTTGAACTAATCACTCTGAAGTCCACATGTATTCATCATTTTCTATGTGCAAAAATGTACCAGTGCTTTAGTGGTATTCTTTTAGGGTACCATTGACCATTTTCAGAAGGAATAGGAAAGAGAGAAAGAAAGAAAGAAAGAAAGAAAGAAAGAAAGAAAGAAAGAAAGA
>NW_021703784.1:6659046-6714491 GCF_005190385.1 Monodon monoceros | reverse complement strand
AGAAAGAAAGAAAGAAAGAAAGAAAGAAAGAAAGAAAGAAAGAAAGAAAGAAAGAAAGAAAGAAAGAAAGAAAGAAAGGAAGGAAGGAAGGAAGGAAGGAAGGAAGGAAGGAAGGAAGGAAAGAGAGAGAGAGAGAAAGAAAGAAAGAAAGAAAAGAAGGAAGGAAGGAAGAAGGAAGGAAGGAAGGAAGAAAGAAAGAAAGAAAGAAAGAAAGAAAGAAAGAAAGAAAGAAAAAGAAAAGAGAGAGAGAGCGAAAGAAAGAAAGAAAGAAAGAAAGGAAAGAAGGAAGGAAGGAAGGAAGGAGAGAAAGAAAGAAAGGAAGAAAGAAAGGAAGGGAGAAAGAAAGAAACGGAGAAAGGAAGGAAGGAAGGAAGGAGGGAGTGAGTGAGTGAGTGGGGAAGGGAAGGAAGGAAGGAAGGAAGGAAGGGAGGGAGGGAGGGAGGGAGGGAGGGAGGAGAGAGAAAGAAACAAGTCAAATGCCTCTGCCCTCTGCAAGCTTGAGGCTGAGTTTCTCGGGTGCCTGTCTTGGGGAGAGTTTGGAAGCTACCATCTTATCAGCACATCCAGAACACACAGACAAAGCAGAAAAGGGTTTATTCTGAGTTCACAGTGTGACTGTTTGATAGCTCTCTGTACATTCATACCTTTCAACTCTGGAGAGGGATGAGGTCTTTGGGGAAACATTCTTTAGTTTATGTGGTTCTAGACACAATTAATCAGAGACTTTAATATCCATTAGGCCCTTATCCCCACCTCTCTCTCCATTTCCCCATCTCCCCAAACATAAGCAATCCTGTCCGACAGGACAAACGTTGTTTTTGTAGCAGAGAAGGAGATTCATTCTGAAGCGTGCAAGTGTAGGCCAGTTGTGGAAACAGACAGACATTGGGTCTTTGGTGAAGATTCATTCTGTCCTCAGAAAACAAGGAAAACACTAGCCAGGGCTTCTCTGGAGACTGTCACATATGTGTGTGTGGAGCCAGTTCAAAATTCTGAATAGTCCTTATCATGTTGAAGACATCTAATACTGGTCATGGAGCAAGGGCCTTGGCGGCCACGCCAGTCTGTATCCTGGCATAAAATAAGGGGCACTTGGATGGGATGTGGAAGGAAATTTCATAAACTGTGTATGGAGGGATGGGCTGGGTTCCAGGAGCTAAGAAGAGGTGATGTTGAGGCACTCAGGGAGGCGAATACCTTTACCACCCCTACCCCAGTCCTGAAGCACAGAGGGAGGGACCATTGTTAAGTGGAGCCCTGTGACCTGAAGATGGGGGTGGGGGTGGGGTGGGGGAGGTGGAGCTCTGTGAACTGAAGACGGAGGGGTGGGGCCACGTGGCTGGAGCTGAATCCTGGAGGGACAGGATGCCACCAACAACAGAACCCAGCCCTGAAACAGAAAGGGAGCAGTGGGAGACATACCCCTACCTCTCTCTCCTCCTGCTCTCTCACCTCTTTTTGGTGACTCCTGATGGCTGAACCCAACTGGAAATCAGAAGGAAGAGGAATCTGGAGGTGAATCCCACAGAGTCAGTGCATCAGGGCAGAAAGCAAAGTGGAGAAGGTCAGAGACTGAACCCTGGTGGTGGTGATGGCAGTGAGGTGGGTACAGAGAACAGCCATCACTTCAGCCTGATGAAGATTCAGCCTGGAAGCCAAAACAGGGCAGAGTGTCATGAGGCTCAGGTTCAAACCAAAAGGGCGAAGAAACAGTTGTCTGTGTCACCCTAGTGTGTTCAGAGCTTGAAGGATGCAGAACAAGCCACCAGTCACTGATGCTGCAGAGCCCTGATCCTCTGGATGGTGACATCATCACAAAGCCCACAGGCTGGAGAGATCCCAGAAGTCATCCTTCTGCCTCCAAAGAGGGTAGCACCGGACTATTCCAGGGAGATGGAAGGTCCCAACTTTTCTACCTCCACAGCTTTTCTACTTCCACAGCTTTATGAGATGTTCCTTTTCATCCATCATTAGCCATGCATGCAAAATGAAAAAAATAATTCCAGTTGTAAACACTTGGGCATTTACTGAGGAACATACAGCATTTTAAATGTTGCACTGGATATAGAGATAAACAGGATAGGGTCCTAGGTCTTCTGAAGCTTACAGAAGAATGAGGCAGATACATGCATGGTAAATGACATTTCAGAGTGGGATGTGATTACTGCTTTAATAGAGATAAGTACAATATGTTACTGGAGAATAGAAAAGTTGGAGGTTAATTCTGACTGTAAGCGTTAGGAAAAGCAAAGTGGCATTCCATCTGGGTTTTAAAGAAGTGGTCAACGAGGTATATAAAAGCAGCAAGGTAGAAAAACACCCACCTCGTGCTTGGGAGGGCAACGGGAGCCCTGGGATGGCTGGGCCATGGAGTGAGGGGCCGAGGCAGGAGGAAGTGGGACCAGGAAAGTCTGCTGGGGAGGGGCTGGAGGGCATCTGAAGGTCAATACTAGGCTTTGGGGCTGAGATTGCCAGTTGTCTGTTCAATATTCTTGCTTCTCTTTCTCCTTACTAACAGAGCCTCAATGTTTTTCAGTGTGGCATTATGTCCATTTAAAACTATGAACCTCTTCAGCTCCCTTGCAGCTAGAGGAGCATCACGTGACCTAACTCTCACCTTCATGTAACTAGAAGTCTCCTAGATGAGGTTTCTGGGAAAGCCATTGGATGACTGATGAAAAAGGACTCACCTGGTCCATGCCTTTTGCCCTTGCTCCTCTCTCCTTCTTCCTGTCTAGAGTGTGAACTTGAGGCCTGGAGGTGGAGCAGGCATCTTGTGACCACGAAGCAAAGGCCCAGGCTTGGGAGGGCAGAAAGGGCATGAGAAGGAATCTGGTCCATGATGACTCCTTGAGCTGCAGCATCTGTTCTGAAACACCTACCTCCTGACTTCTCCTTATGTGAAAATAATGAGCCCCAATTTTTAAGCCTCTGTAGTCACGTTTCCATTTTATGAAGCTGCATAGAGTGGTCCAGGGCTTGAGTTTATTCTGTAGGTTCTGAGGAACCACCGAAGGCTGACAAGCAATAGTGTAGACCCCTGAACGTGATAAGCGATAGTATAGACCTAGGATTTGGTGATCTTGTCTGGCTTTCGGTCCAGCTCTACCCCTGGCTAGTAAGGTGACTCAGGGTGATTCCCTTAGCCTTTCTGAGAACAGTATCCTCATTTATAAAATACAGGTTTTCTTAGAAGAGCTCTGAAAGACCATTGAGGTCTCCTGATTAGAGCAACACATTAGGAAGGCGGCAGGAGGCAATGCAGAGGCTGGCTGAATAGGGAGAGCCGGGAGCAGAAAAGCCAGTCAGTCATGTGATTGTTGGATTTGGAGACAAAGAAGGTGCTGAGGACTTCAACCTGGGGTGTAGACAGATAGGAAACGAGTTAGGTGTGCAATACATAGGTCTCCTGGATGGATCGAACAGAGGCTGTGTGGTGTAGACGGAGAAGTTGCAGCTGATTCCAAAGGTGAACGAAACCCAGAGAGTGTAAAAAGCCTTAGTATTCTTCAATATTACCAAGATTTCGCATAGATTTTTGGAGATACTGAAATAGCGTGGCCTCATCTAACACTCTTAGGAAGTCATAGATGCAGAAGCCAACAATAATAAAAATAACTTCGATTCATGTCACACTCTCCCCCTCAAGAACCCAAAGCATGTTTGCATAGTTGTTAAGAGTTTATCATTGCGATGTCCTTGCGCGGAAAGGGAGGGAAGACTCATCTCTCCCCATTAGACTGACAGAGAACCTGCAATCTGGAAAGAGAGGGATCTGCTGAAAGTCAGGGCACAGCGGGCCCTCGACATTAAGTCTGCCTCATCCCTGGCCTGGGCTCCTCGGGGCCAGAGACATGAGGAAAGCTAGGAGTTGGCTGCCCCCTCTGAAAACTCATTGCTGGTTCAGGATGCATAGCTAATAAAAGATCGCTCCGCCTCTTCTTCTTTCCCAGGACATGTGATGCTTCTCCTGGAGTCAGATCTGGAGGCCCTAGAACACGGATGTCTTACCCAAAGCTTGAAAGCTCTGCACAGAAAATAAGAACAAGGTGTCTTGGCCTCAGTTTCCCCCGCTGATGGGGTGCTGGGAAAACGCCCTGATCTGGAGCTGGGTGTGTTTCTTCACCTCCTCCTCCAGTTTGCTTACCTGCTGTCTTGGCCTGGTCTGAAATCACAGGGCTCCCTTCCCATTTTTTTTAAACCTGAATTTCAAATCGGTCCAATCTCAGACACAATCTCTCTCCCAGATCTTTCCTACAAACAATGGGGGCATAACTGGTATATTTTAATCCCAAAACGGCATCCGAAAGCGTTCTGCAATGCCGCCAAGCCAGCACTTTTAGAAGCATCTGACGATATTAATTTCAGTCTATTTCCTGAGGTTTGCAGGAAACTAAAATGTAGAAAGTGCTGTGGCAAAAAATTAAAGCTTTGTGGAAAAAAAAAAAGGAAGATTGACAGGAAATGAGCCTTCAATAGGACAGCTTGCATAGAGAAAGACTGTCCGCTTTTCTGCATATCAACATATGCTTGGGGAAAATAGCTCTGACTCCTTGCAGCTCTGCCATTGGGAGCAGCTTTGCCTACAGGCTGTAGGGATTGGGATGAATATACGTCGGAGGCTGTGCACTGGGTCCTTCGGACTGGGCTGTGAATCACTGCTGGTGGCTAGACTTCCATAAAAGCAAAGTTACAACTGATTTTTATCCAGTTAAGAAGAAATCCTAAGGAGACAGCTCAGTTTTTACTAAAACCCGTGTTTATTTTGTTACTTGATTTTCCCATATCTCTCTCTCTTTTTTTTTTTAACATTTGACTCTTATGCTTTAAAATTCAGGCCTTTCTGGAAAGAATTCCTTCTAAATCCCCCACATGCAGTGATACTTTGAAGCAAATTCTACCCTCAAACACACCATCTTTTGTTTTAAAAGTGCCTTTCTTTGTCTGGTTTTCTCTTCTGCTGATTCCAGGGCTGGTTTTCTTGACTGTTTCCTGCCAGGCGTTAGCCCTGTCTTGCTGGGCTCCTTCTGAGGGTCTCTTCCTGTTTCTCACCAGTAGGTGGAAACAGTCCTGCTCAGCACAGACAGGATTTCTAGCATGTTCATTAGTAGGCCCTGCAGGGTCTCAGGAACCTCCAGGAAAAATCACCAAGTAAGCCATTGGTCAGTTACCCCCAAAGCTTATGAGAGTGAAACTGAGCAGGACCCTGTGGGGTGCCTGGGTACAAAAGCCTTTCTGTGTCCCCCATTTCTGAGAAAATAGGATTTACTCAGCCTCCCTGACCTTCCCTGAGTTCCAACGGACAGGTTCAAACAGCTGTTGATTAGGGAAGGGAAGGGATGCAGAGACAAGGGAGGAACAGTCAAAAGAAACAATAGTGCAGCCTTGGGGCAGGGTCCTGGTTCCCCCTCAAGGGATACACACAACAAATCTTCCAGCTGTTTTGCAGATACTGAAACCCCCACCAGGTGGGAGAGGTTAACAGTGTGCTGCCCACAAGCACGCAGACTCCAGACCCGGTTGGAACAAGAAGGTTGATGATGGTGACTCCCCGTTATCTCCCCACCAGCCAATGAGAAGAGTGTCCATGAGCTGGTCACGCCCTATTTGAACCATTACTATAAAACTCCTCACTACCCCTTCCAGGTCAGGACACAGTTTTGAGGGCATTAGCCTGCTGTGGTCCCCTTTGCCTGGCAAAGCAATAAAGCTCTTCTTTTCTACTTCACCCAAAACTCTGTCTCTGAGGTTTAATTCAGTGTTGGGGTACAGAGGCCAGATTCAGCATCAATAGGAGGTGGAGAGGACAGGGTCAAGTCTTCCAAAGAAAAACAGTTCTGCTTCTCACCTCCACTGGGACTCACTCTATCTTTAAAAGGAAGGCCTAGTCACTCCTACCTTCCCCTGCTGTCTGCTTGTTATGGTGAGATCAACAAGGTCAAAAGGGCAAAACTGGAGGTGTGTGGGCGTTTGGGTTTGTGGGTCAGACAGGGGCATCTTGGATTTCAGGGATAGCTAAGGAGTCAGTGTGACCCAGGAAGAGGCACTGGGCCCTGCAAGGCCAGACCTTCTTAGGGGCTCACATTGTCATTGGAAAAGCAAGTTAGTAAGGGAATCTGGAGCAATGCAGAAGACGCCCAGACTGGGCTCTTTTGAGAGACTGCAAACCCCCTAGCTCTCCTCTGCCTGTTCTGTGTTATAGCCCAAGTGAGACTTTTTTTTTTTAATTTTCTTTTTTCAAATTTATAGGTGCAAGACATGCCCCATTGCCACCAAGGATAGTGTTAAACCTATTATGATTTGTTGTTCCTGAGACTAGGTGAGAGATGAGCAGGTGAGAAAAACAGGCCTACTTCACTCCTTGCTGTAAGTTTTAACAGAGAATCAGAGTCAGGACCATTTGGGCCTGTGGTGGTCCTTTAAGGAGAATTCTCTGTCAGATATCCTAGTAACCGTAGGTCTGTTATGATTATGATCCCCATGGTGTGGTGAAAAGGAGGGGCTGGGAGAGGTTCAGGGATGTTCTGGAGGCCAAGTGGGGGCTGAGTGGAGTGGCCCTAGAATCCATTCCCAACCAAGTGTGATGTTCATTGCAGATCACCTGTTATTCTGATTCTTAGACAGGAGACCAGCCTGTATTGTGAGGAATAACAACAGCAATTGGGCCCACTGAGTGAATAATAGGGTTAGAACAAGATTCTTGCAAAGGCATTGGGATTCCTCCTGGCTTTGTGCCTCTCTTGTGGGAGCCCAGATTGTGTCACCATGGAAACCTGGATCCTGACATCCAACACCTTGGAGGGCCACATGGACAGGACATGCAAGACTCAGGGCAAGGGCACAGAAGGGCGGGGTGAAGGAGGGAGCAGGTGAGTGACTTCACTAAGAAGTAGAGACTTGGGAGGATGCAGCTTCCTCGGGGACCTCTGAATCTTTAAGATTCTGGAGAGTTGTATGAAGGTGTCCACGGCCTCACGGCTCCTGTCTCACCTCCCTACTCTAGCCCAGGGACATTTAGTCCTGGCTTGATGGTTATTGGCACAGATGTTAAAGGTCATTAACAGGGGAAAATGGAAAGCTTTTTCTGAGCTAAGAAGTAAGTGTGGGTTTGGCCTATTGATTTGAGCGCGATAGATATCTCTCATCATTTGAACGCCTATGTTGTCAGGCACACAAAGGCATTTGCTAAATCACAAGCACAGTAAGTACAATTTGAGAGTGTGTGAGTGGCAGGAGTGAATGAAAGAGATGAGTTGGTGGTTGAAAGTTCAGATTTAGAGTTTGGAGAAACAGCTTTCAAGACTCTAAACACCATGTGAAAAAGCTGGAATTTTCAAACCTGCTTTTCATGGACAGATTTGGACCTATCTTCTACTTTGACAGATAATTCAGAATCATGGCCTTCATAAATCTGTGATGCTGTTTTCTCTTATCGACAAGCCTAGGGGACCTTGCTTATTTGAACTAATTGCTCTTAGGTTCAGATGCTCTGGGAACTTGACTTTCCCTGAGATATCCTAATAAGAGGTGGGACTAACATGGCAGATCTCACAGTCTGGCTGGTAATTGAATTATCTGTGCTCCCCAGTCCCCTTCTGTGAGCTGCTTTTATTTGGGACCCAGGGAAAATAATTTTAAAAGTTGAAAACATTTGAAGTCAGAAGTGGCTGCTTTTTTCTCTTCTCATTTCAGGTGTGCTGAATTTTAGTTCAGCATGGCTGTCAGGGGACCTCTCCATCATAAATCTGGAAATGCTCTATTGTTAAGGATTATTTCTCAGATTTCCTGAAAGTAAAAGAAAAATGGGAAAGGTGAAAACTTGATGTTTTCCACCTGATTTATGCCATTCTCTGACACTCACACTCATCCCCCAGTTTGGAATTCTCATGTGAGCTTCAAGCTTCTCTTCTTTGTCTTTTTGGTCATCAGATATTCCTGTTAGAGGAGAGCGAGACACCAGGCACCATCTTGTGCAGAGTCTGGGATCTAAGACCACACAATAAAAGAGGAGAAATCAGCTGGTGGAGATGTCACTCATGCCTGGGGAGCAGGTCTAGACCTGCACTGGCTGATGCAGTAGCTACTACCCACATATGACTCCTCAATTTTACATTATTAAAGTTAAGTACAATTAAAAATACACTCTTTCATTTGTACTCTTTTTTTAGATTCCCCATATAAGTGATATCATATGATATTTGTCTTTCTCTGTCTGACTTACTTCACTCAGTATGACAGTCTCTAGGTCCATCCATGTTGCTGCAAATGGCTTATCTACAAAATAGAAATAGAGTTACAGATGCAGAAAACAAACTTATGGTTATCAGGGGGAAAGGAGTGAGAGATAATTTGGAAGATTGGGATTTACATACACACATTAGTATATATAAAATAGATAACTAATAAGGACCTATTGTGTAGTGCAGGGAACTCTACTCAGTACTCTGTAATGGCCTATCTGGGAAAAGAATCTAAAAAAAAGTGGATATATGCATAGGTATAACTGATTCACTTTGCTGTACACCTGAAACTAACACAACATTGTAATTCAACTATACGCCAATAATAACTTTTTAAAAATATACTTCTTCCATCATTCTACTCACCCTCAAGTACCCAGTAGCCACATGGGTCTAGTGGCTACTCTATTAGACAGTGTAGATTTCATAGACCATATCTAACACCACAGAAAGTTCCACTGGATGGTACTGGTCTAGTCTCTTTACTCAATCGGTTTTAAGTGAATATGTTATTGGAGAAAATACTGACCATCAGGGTTTGTTCCTTTTGAATGATAATCACAGAAATGGTCAAACTTCGGTTTGATAACAATGACACTTATGAATAGAGCAAGCTGGAGATAATTCTACAAAATTAATGGTGTTTGTTCCCATCTAGATCTCCAAACCCTGATGAAAGATTAAGAAACTTAGATCCATTTGAAAATAAATGAGTGGATATCAATGTACCATCACTGCTATAGATGGAAGTGTATCTCCCCCAAATCCTTATGTTGAAGCCCTAACCACTAATGTGACCATATTGGGAGATTTGAGGAGGTGATAAAGATTAAAAGGGGTCATAAGGGTAGGGCCCTAATCTGATAAGGCTGGTCCCCTTATGAGAAGAGGATGATACCCCAGAGCTCACTCTCTGCCATGTGAAGATACATCAATAAGGTGGAAGTCTGGACAGTGAGAGATTAGTTCAAGATGGCACAGTAGAAAGATGTGCTCTCACTCCCTCTTGTGAGAGCACCAGAATCATAACTAACTGCTGAACAATCATTGACAGGAAGACACTGGAACTCGCCAAAAAAGATACCCCACATCCAAAGACAAAGGAGAAGCTGCAATGAGGTGGTAGGAAGGGCACAATCACAATAAAATCAAATCCCATAACTGCTGGGGTGGTTACTCACAAACTGGAAAACACTCATATCAGAGAAGCCCACCCACTGGAATGAAGGTTCTGAGCCCCATGTCAGGCTTCCCAACCTGGGGGTCCAGCAATAGGAGGAGGAATTCCTAGAGAATCAGACTTTGAAGGCTAGTGAGATTTGATTGCAGGACTTTGACAGGACTGGGGGAAACAGAGACCCCACTCTTGGAGGGCACACACAAAGCAGTGTGTGCATCAGGACCCAGGGGAAGGAGCAGTGACACCATAGGAGACTGAACCAGACCTACCTGCTAGTGTTGGGGGGGGGTCTCCTGCAGAGGTGGAGGGTGGCTGTGGCTCACCGTGGGGACAGGGACACTGGTGGCAGAGGTTTAATGTGGTGCTCCTTGGTGTGATCCCTCCTGGAGTCTGCCATTAGCCCCACCAAAGTCTACAGTGCCGGGTTGCCTCAGGCCAAAATAACAACAAGGAGGGAACCCAGCCCCACCCATCAGCAGACAAAAGGATTAAAGTTTTACTGAGCTCTGCTCACCAGAGCAACACCCAGCTCTACACACCCCCAGTCCCTACCATCAGGAAACTTGTACAAGCCTCTTAGATAGCCTCATCCACCAGAGGGCAGACAGCAGAAGCAAGAAGAACTACAATTCTAAAGCCTGTGGAATGAAAACCACATTCACAGAAAGATGGACAAAATGAAAAGGCAGAGGACTATGTACCAGATGAAGGAACAAGATAAAACCCCAGAAAAACAACTAAATTAAGGGGAGATAGGCAAGCTTCCAGAAAAAGAATTCAGAAAAATGAGAGTAAAGATGATCCAGGACCTTAGGAAAAGAATGGTGGCAAAGATCAAGAAGATGCAAGAAATGTTTAACAAAGACCTAGAAGAATTAAAGAACAAACAAACAGAGACGAACAATACAATAACTGAAATGAAAAATACACTAGAAGGAATCAGTAGCAGAATAACTGAGGCAGAAGAACAGATATGTGACCTGGAAGACAGAATGGTGGAATTCACTGCCATGGAACAAAATAAAGAAAAAAGAATGAAAAGAAATGAAGACAGCCTAAAAGACATCTGGGACAACATTAAACACAACAACATTTGCATTATAGGGATCCCAGAAGGAGAAGAGAGAGAGAGAAGGGACCCAAGAAGATATTTGAAGAAATCATAGTTGAAAACTTCCCTAACATGGGAAGGGAAGTAGGAACCCAAGTCCAGGAAGTACAGAGAGTCCTAGGCAGGATAAACCCAAGGAGAAACACGCTGAGACACATAGTAATAAAATTGACAAAAATTAAAGACAAAAACTTTAAAAGCCACAAGAGAAAAATGACAAATAACATACAAGAGAACTCCCAGAAGGTTAACAGCTTGTTAACCTTTCTGCTGATTTCTCAGCAGAAACTCTACAAGCCAGAAGGGAGTGGCACTATATAGTTAAAGTGATGAAAGGGAAGAAGTTACAACCAAGATTACTCTGCCCAGCAAGGATTTCACTCAGATTCAATGGAGAAATCAAAAGCTTTACAGACAAGCAAAAGGTAAGAGAATTCAGCACCACCAAACCAGCTCTACAACAAATGCTATAGGAGCTTCTCTAAGTGGGAAACAGAAGAGAAGAAAAGGACCTATAGAAACAAACCCAAAACAATTAAGAAAATGATAATAGGAACATATATATCGATAATTACCTTAAATGTGAATGGATTAAATGCTCCAACCAAAAGACACAGGCTCGCTGAATGGATACAAAAACAAGACCCATATATATACTGTCTACAAGAGACCCACTTCAGACCTAGGGACACATACAGACTGAAAGTGAGGGGATGGAAAAAAGATATTTCATGCAAATGGAAATCAAAAGAAAGCTGGAGTAGCAATACTAATATCAGATAAAATAGACTTTAAAATAAAGAATGTTAAAAGAGACAAGGAAAGACATTACATAACGATCAAGGGATCAATCCAAGAGGAAGATATAAAAATTATAAACGTATCTATACCCAACATAGGAGCACCTCAATGCATAAGGCAAATGCTAATAGCTACAAAAGAGGAAATCGACAGGAACACAGTAATAGTGGGGGATTTTAACACCTCAATTACACCAATTGACAGATCATCCAGACAGAAAATTAATAAAGAAACACAAGCTTTAAATGACACAATAGACCAGATAGATTTAATTGATATTTATAGGATATTCCATCTGAAAATGGCAGATTACACTTTCTTCTCAAGTGCACATGGAACATTCTTCAGGATAGATCACATCTTGGGTCACAAATCAAGCCTTGGTAAATTTAAGAAAATTGAAATCATATCAATCATCTTTTCCGACCACAACGCTATGAGATTAGAAATCAATTAGAGGGGGAAAAAAACTATAAAAAACACAAACACATGGAGGCTACACAATACGATACTAAATAACCAAGATTACTGAAGAAATCAAAGAGGAAAGCAAAAAATACCTAGAGAGAAATGACAATGAAAGCACTTCAATCCAAAACCTATGGGATACAGAAAAGGTAGTTCTAAGAGGGAAATATATAACAATAAAGTCCTACCTGAAGAATCAAGAAAAATCCCAAATAACAATCTAACCTTACACCTAAAGGAACTAGAGAAAGAACAAACAAAACCCAAAGTTAGTAGAAGGAAAGAAATCATCAAGATCAAAGCAGAAATAAATGAAATAGAAACAAAGAAAACAATAGCAAAGATCAATAAAACTAAAAGCTGGTTCTTTGAGAAGATAAACAAAATTGATAAGCCTTTAGCCAGGCTCATCAAGAAAAAGAGGGAGAGGACTCAAATCAATAAAATTAGAAATGAAAAAAGGAGAAGTTACAAAAGACACCACAGAAATACTTCATAAGAGACTACTACAAGTAAATCAATGCCAATAAAATGGACAACCTGGAAGAAATGGACAAATTCTTAGAAAGGTATAACCTTCTAAGGCTGAACCAGGAAGAAATAGAAAATATGAACAGATCAATCACAAGTAATGAAATTTAATCTGTGATTAAGAATCTTCTAACAAAAAAAGTCCAGGACCAGATGGCTTCACAGGTAAGTTCTATCAAACATTTAGAGAAGAGATAATATCCATCCTTCTCAAACTCTTCCAAATAATTACAGAGAAAGGAACACTCCCAAACTCATTCTACGAGGCCACCATCACCCTCATACCAAAACCAGACAGAGATACTACAAAAAAAAAAAAAAGAAAAAGAAAAAAAAAGAAAAGAAAATTACAGCCCAGTATCACTGATGAATATAGATGCAAAAATCCTCAACAAAATACTAGCAAACAGAATCCAACAACACATTAAAAGGATCATACACCATTATCCAGTGGGATTTATGCCAGGGATGCAAGGATTCTTCAATATTTGCAAATCAATCAATGTGATATACCACATTAACAAACTGAAGAAGAAAAACCATATGATCATCTCAATAGATGCAGAAAAAGCTTTTAACAAAATTCAACACCCATTTATGACAAAAACTCTCCAGAAAGTGGGCATAGAGGGAACCTACATCAACATAATAAAGGCCATATATGACAAACCCACAGCAAGTATCATTCTCAATGGTGAAAAACTGAAAGCATTTACTCTAAGATCAGGAAGAAGACAAGGAATTCCACTCTCACCACTATTATTCAACACAGTTTTGGAAGTCCTACCCATGGCAATCAGAGAAGAAAAAGAAATAAAAGGAATACAATTTGAAAAAGAAGAAGTAAAACTGTCACTGTTTGCAGATGACATGATATTATACATAGAGAATCCTAAAGATGTCACCAGAAAACTACTACAGCTAATCAGTGAATTTGGTAAAGTGGCAAGATACAAAATTAATGCAAAGAAATCTCTTGCATTCCTATACACTAACAATGAAAGATCAGAAAGAGAAATTAAAGAAACAATCCCATTGACCATTGCAACAAAATGAATAAAATACCTAGGAATAAACCTACCTAAGGAGGTAAAAGACCTGTAATCAGAAAACTATAAGACACTGATGAAAGAAATCAAAGATGACACAAACAGATGGAGAGATATACCATGTTCTTGGATTGTAAGAATCCATATTGTGAAAATAACTATACTATGCAAAGCAATCTACAGATTCAATGCAATCCCTATCAAATTACCAATGGCAATTTTTACAGAACTAGAACAAAAAATCTTAAAATTTGTATGGTGACACAAAAGACCCTGAATAGCCAAAGCAATCTTGAGGGGAAAAATGTGGAGCTGGAGGAATCAGGCTCCCTGACTTCAGACTATACTACAAGGCTACAGTAATCAAGACAGTATGGTACTGGCGCAAAACAGAAATATAGATCAATGGAACAGGATAAAGAGCCCAGAGATAAAACCACACACCTATGGTCAACTAATCTATGACAAAGGAGGCAAGGATATACAATGGAGAAAACACAGTCTCTTCAATAAGTGGTGCTGGGAAAACTGGACAGCTACATGTAAAAGAATGAAATTAGAACACTCCCTAACACCATACAAATGTAAGACTGGACACTATAAAACGTAAGACTAAATGTAAGACTGGACACTATAAAACCCTCAGAGGAAAACATAGGAAGAACACTCTTTGACATAAATCACAGCAAGAACTTTTTTTACTCTCTTAGAGTAATGGAAATAAAAACAAAAATAAACAAATGGGACCTAATGAAACTTAAAATCTTTTGCACAGCAAAGTATAAATAAGATGAAAAGACAACCCTCAGAATGGGAGAAAATATTTGCAAATGAAGCAACTGACAAAGGATTAATCTCCAAAATATACAAGCAACTCATGCAGCTCAATATTAAAAAAAAAAAAAAATCCAAAAATGGGCATACAACCTAAATAGACATCTCTCCAAAGAAGACATACAGATGGTCAAGAGGCACATGAAAAGCTGCTCAACATCACTATTAGAGAAATGCAAATCAAAACTACAATGAGGTATCACCTCACACCAGTTAGAATGGGCATCATCAGAAAATGTACAAACAACAAATGCTGGAGACCACGTGGAGAAAAGGGAACACTCTTGCACTGTTGGTGGGAATGTAAATTGATACAGCCACTATGGAGAACAGTATGGAGGTTCCTTAAAGAACTAAAAATAGAATTACCATATGAGGGAATTCCCTGGTGGCGCAGTGGTTAAGAATCCGCCTGCCAATGCAGGGAACACAGGTTCAAGCCCTGGTGCAGGAAGATCCCACATGCCACGGAGAAACTAAGCCCATGTGCCACAACTGCTGAGCCTGCGCGCTAGAGCCTGTGAGCCACAACTACTGAAGCCTGTGCGCCTAGAGCCTGTGCTCCACAACAAGAGAAGACACCGCAATGAGAAGCCCAAGCACCCCAATGAAGAGTAGCCCCCGCTCACTGCAACTAGAGAAAGCCTGCGTACAGCAACGAAGACCCAATGCATCCAAAAATAACAAAAAAAAAAAAGAATTACCATATGACCCAGCAATCTCACTAGTGGGCATATACCCAGAGAAAACCATAATTCAAAAAGCCACATGCACCCCAATGTTCATTGCAGCACTATTTACAATAGCCAGGTCATGGAAGCAACCTAAATGCCCATCGACAGATGAATGGATAAAGAATATGTGGTACATATATACAATGCAATATTACTCAGCCATAAAAAGGAATGAAATTGAGTCATTTGTAGAGATGTGGATGGACCTAGAGACTGTCATACAGAATGAAGTAAGTCAGAAAGAGAAAAACAAATATCATATATTAACGCATATATGTGGAATCTAGAAAAACGGTACAGATGAACTGGTTTGCAGGGCAGAAATAGAGACACAGATGTAGAGGACAAACTTAGGGATACCAAGGTGGGGGCAAGTGGTGGTGGTGGTGGTGGTGGTGTGATGAATTGGGAGATTGGGTTGACACATATACACGAATATGTATAAAATACCTAACTAATAAGAACCTGCTATATAAAAAATAAATTAAATTTAAAAAGAAAAAAAAAGGCAGAATTCTGCAAGTCACAAAGAAAATGCTCATCAGAAACCAACCATGCTGGCACTTGATCTTGAACTTCTAGTCTCCAGAACTGTGGGAAAATAAATTTCTATTTTCTAAGCCACCCAGTCTATGGTATTCTGTTACAGCAGCCCAAGCAGACTAATACAATAACCTTATGTTTGAGTTGCTGCTACTAATAATGGCTAGCATTTGCACAGCATTTTCCAAGGTGATTTTATGTATATTATTTGCTTTTCACAAAAGCTCTGGAGGCTGGCATTAATACGATGATTTCACAGATGAAGAAAAAGAAGCCTGAGAATTCTTGGATAATCCAGGGTCAGGGTGAAGGTAGAAAGTAGGGCATCTGATTTCCAGCCTTTCCACCATACTGCTTTACAGATCTAGTGTGATTGCCCAAGACAGACTGTGCCTGGGAAACTCTGAACATGAGTGCTTCTCCATGGCTGCTTTCACATTCAAGTCTGCCCAGTAGAAGTAATGGAGAGTTCAGGAATGTGGAAATCAATATCACATAGTCAACAAGGGATTCATTTGCAAAATATTAAAAATATTTTTCTACAAGCATGTTATAAAAAAGCAAGGGAGAAATTGGCAAAAGACATGAACAAGAAATCCACAGAAGTTTAGTTTTGTATATGGTGTTAGAGAATGTTCTAATTTCATTCTTTTACATGTAGCTGTTAGTTTTCCCAGCACCACTTACTGTTTCACACCATATACAAGAATAAGCTCAAAATGGATTAAAGACCTAAATGTAAGTCCAGATACTATCAAAATCCTAGAGGAAAACATAGGCAGAATACTCTTTGACATAAATTGCAGCAATATGTTTTTCGAACAGTCTCCTAAAGTAAAGGAAATAAAAGCAAAAATAAACAAATGGGACCTAATTAGACTTAAAAGCATTTGCACAGCAAAGGAAGC
This sequence comes from Monodon monoceros, assembly GCF_005190385.1. Taxonomy (NCBI): domain Eukaryota; kingdom Metazoa; phylum Chordata; class Mammalia; order Artiodactyla; family Monodontidae; genus Monodon; species Monodon monoceros. Next base: position 6,698,092 of record NW_021703784.1, on the reverse strand, counting down.
CATTGACAAAATGAAAAAAACAATCTACTGAATGGGAGAAAATATTTGCAAAAGATATGACCGATAAGGAATTAATATCCAACATATGTAAACAGCTCATACAACTCAACATCTAAAAAACAAACAACCTGATTAAAAAATGGGCAGAAGAACTGAATAGACACTTTTCCAAAGAGGAAATGCAGATGGCCAACAAGCACATGAAAAGATGCTCAACATTGCTAATCATCAGGGAAATGCAAATCAAAACCACAATGAGACATCACCTCACATCTGTCAGAATGGCTATCATAAAAAAGGACACAAATAAATGTTGGTAAGGATGTGGAAAAAAGGGAACTCTTGTACACTGGCACACTTTTGGTGGGAAGGTAAATTGGTGCAGCCACTGTGGAAAACAATATGGAGATTTCTCAAAAGTCTAAAAATAAAACTACCATTTCACCCAGCAATTCCACTCCTGGATATACATCTGGAAAAACCCAAAAACATTAATTCGAAAAGATATATCCACCCATGTGCATAAGTGGATAAAGATGATATGGTATACATATAGACACAGTGGAATACTACTCAGACATAAAAAAGAACAGAATCTTGCCATTTGCAGCAGCATGGTTGGACTTGGAGGGCATTATGCTAAGTGAAATAACTCAGACAGAGAAAGATAAATACTGTATGATATCACTTATATGTGGAATCTAAAAAATAACAAACTAGTGAATATAACAAAAAAAGAAGCAGACTCAGATATAGAGAACAAACTAGTGGTTACCAGTGTTGGGGGCAAAATAAGGATGGGGGATTGGGAGGTACAAACTATTGGGTGTAAGACAGGCTCAAGGATGTATTGTACAGCAGTATAGCCAATATTTCATAATAACTGTAAATGGAAAATAACCTTTAAAAATTGTATAAAAAATAATAAAATAACAACCCACATTAAAAAAAAAGAAATCCACAGAAGGGGAAATTCAAAAAGCCAATAAACATTTTTAAATGTGCAAACTTGTTAGTAAAACAGAAAATACATTAAAAAATTAAGTTATTCCATTATAAGCATGTGCTTACCCAGTTAGTCATGGAGGGTAACAGGCCTGCTGGTAAAACAGGTCACCTAAAATACAGATGGTATCAAACTAGTGCTCAAGGACTAACTTCCAAAGCAAAGGTCATTTTTATACCCATCTGACTAGGAAAAAAAATTTAAAGTCTCACAATATCAAGCACTGAAGAGGAAACAGGAATTATCATAAACTGGAGATTGGAATATAAATTAGTACAGCCTCTTTGGAGAAGAATTTGTCAACATCTAGTAAAGTTGAAGATATACACACCTTATGATCCAGTATTTTACTCCCAGATGTATTGATATATCCTAGAGAAAATCTTGCACATGTTCACAAGCAGATATGATCAAGGATATCCATTGCAGTCTTACAGTAATTGCAAAAAAGCTAAATGTCTGTCAATAATGTAATGGATAGAGTGTAGTCCATTCATACAATGAAATATTGTCTGTTAAAATGAACTAGATTTAAATGTATCAACATACATACCTCTTGAAGATATGATGTTGAGTGAAAAGAGCAAGTTACAAAAATACATGTGCAGATGGTATGATTTATATAAAATTTAAGAACAAATTAATATTGTATATTACTTGTGAATACATACAATACATACATACAATACAAATATATACAAATATAAACAATAGAGATATAAAGATAAAATTCAACTTCAAGATGGTGATTATCTCTGAGGAGGGAGAAAAATGATTTGGAGGTGTTCAATGATGTCTGTAAATTTTTTCACTTTAAAAGTTTTTCTAAAGCAGATAGGAAAAAAATTAGCATATAGCAAATCTGGATGGTCCATGGGTAATTGTTAAATGATTCTCTGTACTTTTATGCACATAAACTTTTCAGAATTTAAAAACCCAAAACTTTCTGCAAGATCAGAATTTTCCTGATCATTTGATTTCAGCACTCACAGCCCCAGTCTAAGCCTTATAGTCATACATGCTTCAGAGCAAACAGACAAGGACAGGAAGATGCACTCAGAGAAACTGTCTTCCAAGGACAGCCAGCAGGTCCAGGGGAGAGCTGGGGTGTGACGTCATAGCCTGGGGACCAGGCACCCTTGCTCACCATGTTAAACAGAGACCCAGCAGGAGGCTGAGGTCTGAACTTAGCAGTGTGGAAGGTTGGGGAGCAATTCCCCTCAGTTCTGCCTCTTCCTGCCAGGTTAGGTGTCATATAACTTAAGACTTGGCTCTAACACTCATTTCACATGCTGATAAACAAAGCTAAAACATAAAATTAATTTTTAAAGCAATTAATGTTCCACCCAGGCAATTATTTTCTTGGGTCTCCAGAAAGCTTGGCATTGCTAAAAGTGCTTTGTTTGTTTTATGGGAATAAAAATAATAAAAAATTTAATTAGTGTTTCGTGAGTCACCTAGCTGACACACAACTTTTCCTTTAAAAAACAAATAACAGAGACATCTTTGCCATTAAACATCTCCCCTCTCACAGCAGCCTCCCTTCTCCCCATCCCGATTTCAAGGTTCTCTCTGGATTTTCAGAAATTTTGTGTGATTAAGTCTTCAACGTTTTAGTCATCCTCTGAAAATATGTTTTTGCTAGATTCTTCCTGGATGTCCGCCAACAACCATTTGGGTGAATAAATGAACGTCTCTTGAGCAACTATTATGTGTTAAATGCTTGCTCCCTACTTTTTTCACTTGACTTTATTTGATTCTTATAACAATCCTACAAAGTTAGTGTAATCATTAACATTAGCATCATTGCAGAATTAAGAAAACTGAATCCCAGAGGGAGTAAGTGACTTGTCCATGTTTGCAAGGCTATAACCCTATTAAGAGAGCTAGGATTTAAAAGCTGCACTGGGGCTCAAATTTCTGGGTTCCAATCCCAGATCTGCCTCTAATTATCACTAATTATGTGACCCTCTATGGGTCACTTTATCTATTAGAGCCTTAGTTTTGTCGTCTCTGAAATGAAGGGGTGAGACTAGATGATGTCTACGTTTCCATCTAATTCTAAGGGTTTTTGTGTGTGCGTGTGTGGCCTTCTATTATACAAAAAGAACAGAAGAGACAGCTTATCTTTGCCAGTTCTATTTCTTTTCTGGTTTCTCTGTGGACAAGAGCTCAAGGAATGAATTGAACAATTGAAAGAAGGTCAGTGAGCAAAACAAATCCTGGTGGACCAACTGCTCACTGAGGCCATGATTTCTCTGGGCAGGACTCATACCTGACTCTCTGTCTCTGAAACACTGGCACATTTGGAGATCAGCCTGTGTTATTATGATTACTGAATGTCTATGGAACACAAAGAATGGGCTGAAAAGGCCCTGGGCACATAAGAATCTGGGAAGCAATGCCTTGAACTGTACCCACTTGCGTTACTTTGGAATGCTCTTAATTCAGAGATGAAGGGTCCCCCTGTTCATAGGGTGGGCTGGGGGTGTCGGCTTCTTCCCTTGGAGTCATTTATCCACAGAGCCAGGTTCACATCAGGACTGACGGTGAACAATTCAGGGCCTGGGCACATAAGTTTTCAATCTGGAAGGACAACCATCTATTTCTTTCCAGCATAATTCTGGCATTAGTGTCAGAGTAAGGGCCTGAACTTGAGCTGGGTCCTAAAGGAGAGGTACAATTTGGATATTGTAGCAGATGGTGGTTTTGCAATGTGTGTGTGTTGGTGGGGGGCAGGGTAGAGTATCAAAACCCAGGTGGGGGCTTGATAAAGGCCCAATATTTAAGAATGAGACTCACCTAAATGAGGGGAAAAAGGAAATAGAGGAGAGGACACAAAGATTATACATACTTAGAAAGAATGTTAGATTTGTCAATAGACAGTGTAGTATGGTGGTTTAGATGAAAGACAGAATTAGGTTATTTGGGATGGAATTCTGGGTCGGCCACCTACTAACTCTTGCCAAGTCATTTAACCACTAAACTTTAGTTTCCTCATCTGTAGTATCTACCTTACAGGGTTGTCATGAGGATTCAACAAGAAAATTCCTGTAAGGCTTTTAGCACAGAAAACTCAATATACACTAGTTATTATTAGCATGGGGTTAAGGATCTTGGACATTGCCTTCAGGGGAAGTTACTGAAGGTTTTTAACATGGGAATGATGATTTTAGGGCATTGGCAGAATGCAACTGAATTTCGATGGAGCCAGGCAAATAGTTTGGAGGTCATTTCAATGATCTGGGTATGAGATAATTGGGTCATGGCTTGGGATGATGTAAATGAGAATAAAAGGAAAAGGGTAAATGTGACAGTCATTTCAGGATTTAAAAATTTAGTGAAGGGCTTCCCTGGTGGCGCAGTGGTTGAGAGTCCGCCTGCCGATGCAGGGGACACGGGTTCGTGCCCCAGTCCGGGAAGATCCCACGTGCCGCGGAGCGGCTGGGCCCGTGAGCCATGGCCGCTGAGCCTGCACGTCTGGAGCCTGTGCTCCACAACGGGAAAGGCCACAACAGGGAGAGGCCCACGTACCACAAAAAATAAATGAATAAAATAAAATAAAATAAAATAAAATAAAATAAAATAAAATAAAAATTTAGTGAAAAAAGGGGAAAAGAGAGAGAGATGAATAAAAAATGATGTCCAGTTGTTGGACTTGGCCTACTAGAATAGTGGGCATTGTTGAATAAACAGAGGAACTGGTTTTGGGGTAAAAATCCATTTGAGATTCATTTATTAATGTTAAAGGTATGGTGGACCACCATCCAAATGCAGCTCTCCAGGTGGTCATCACAAGTGTTCATTCAAAGAGAACTGATTGCATTTACTATTTGAGGATCCATAGTACATTACCTAAACTGCAGTTGTGTGCTACTTACATTTTTTCCCTCTGTCTCATACTCTTATAGTATTGTTTATTTAATATTTTACTGTAATTTAACTTAAACTTATTTTTTGGCTTCACCTAAGCAATAATATCTGTGAAATTTCAGGCCTTATGTGCTACTTATATTTTGTCTAATACACAGTAAAATAAAATGATAACTGTTAAAAGAGAAATATTCATCCCTATACCTCCTAAAACCATCCCCAGTATCACCATTTTTATACATACATTTTGTGAAATGTGAATAAAAATGAAAAGCCATAAGAAGCATTGCTTTTCTCATGGAAATAGAATAGCGAGAAAATCAGGAAGCTAAAGTGAGGGAGGGAAAATGTTGTCAGTGAATTACAAAGAAAGAGATGAGTACAGGAGAAACAGGACCCTATAGCGTCATGGCAAATAGGTTGGGAGCGGGGTGAGAGGGGGTGTTGTGAGAAAATTTCAAAGAAAAGGTAGTAAAAATACTAATATCTAGAAGAATGAATTTTTGAAGAGCCATGGTATCTAGAATTAGATAACCAAAGGAGGGTCACATTCTGGCTATATATATATATATATATATATATATATATATATGTAAATTTTAATTTTTTTATTGAAGTATAGTTGGTTTACAATGTTTCAGGTGTACAGCAAAGTGATTCATTTACACACACACACACACACACACACACATATGTATGTATATTCTTTTTTAGATTCTTTTCCATTATAGGTTATTATAAGATATTGAATATAGTTCCCTGTGCTATCCAATAAGTCCTTGTTGGTTATCTATTTTATATATAGTAGTGTGTATCCATTAATCCCAAACTCCTTATTTATCCCTCCACCCGCCACTTTCCCCTTTGGTAACCATAAGTTTGTTTTCTATGTCTATGAGTCTATTTCTGTTTTGTACATAAGTTCATTTGTATCATTTTTTTAGACTCCTCATATAAGTGATGTCATGTGATATTTGTCTTTCTGTTCATGACTTACTTCACTGAGTATGATAATCTCTAATTCCATCCATGTTGCTACGAATGGCATTATTCCATTCTTTTTTATGCCTGAATAACATTCCATTGTATATATATATATATCACATCTTCTTTATCAATTCATCTGTTGATGGACATTTAGGTTGCTTCCATGTCTTGCCTATTGTAAATTGTGCTGCTATAAACATTGGGGTGCATGTATATTTTTGAGTTAGAGTTTTCTCCAGATATATGCCCGGGAGTGGGATTGCTGGATCATATAGTAACTCTATTTTTAGTTTTTTAAGGAACCTCCATACTGTTTTCTGTAATGGCTGTACCAATTACATTCCCACCAAAAGTGTAGGAGGGTTCCCTTTTCTCCACACCCTCCTTAGCATTTATTATTTGTAGACTTTTTGATGATGGCCATTCTGATCAGTGTGAGGTGATACCTCATTGTGGTTTTGACTTGCATTTCTCTAATGGTTAATGATGTTGAACATCTTTTGAAATACATTTTGCAAATATAAAAACTATAGAAAAGTAAGGTAGGCATGCACGACTTGCTGATGATGGATTCAATGTGCAGTACAAGAGAAGAGACAAGACTACTTCCAAGGCTTTTGTCTTGAGTCATGGGAATATTGTAGCTACTATTAATTGACATATAAAGATTGTAGGTGGTCCAATTCTGGGGAGAGGAGAGATCAGGAATTCCATTTTGGACATGTCCAGTTTGAGATATATAATAATTTTATAAGAGAAGGTTTAGAGAAATGGTAGAATAACTGGTTCTAGAGTTCAGGACTCAGGATCTGCCAAGAGATAAAATTTGGGAACTGTCAAAATATAGGTTATAACTAACTTCACAAAACTAAGTGTGTTCATTGTATCAGTTAGAATGGGCTTGGTTATTCTAAGTAACAAAAACTTCCTAGCCTCCCAAATCTTAGTGACTTATAACTTCATTTTTCTTCCTTGTTTATGCTATTTATCCATTGTGGGTCGATGGTGAGCTCTGCTCTTTATTTCCTCACAACCCATGCTGACAAAGTGGGCAGAGGGAGAAGAGGGTTCTGAAGAGGCTTGTGTCCAGCATTGAAATGTTCTGCCACATGGGACAATAGGAGCCTGAGAGTTCTGTTAAGAATACAGTGCATTTGGTACCTACACCAAGTCAGAGCACCAGAGAGACCTGAGTATGGAGAGTAAGAGCTACAGCTTTCGGGTGACAAGGACCTGGGGTGGAGCCCCAGATGTTACTGAGTGTGATCTTGGCAAGTCTCTTAACCTCAGTTTCCTCATCTGAAAAATGGGGCTGCTGTGAAGACTAAGTAACCCACTGCCTCATCTTGGCCATGTGGGGAGACTTGAAGTCTGGTAGCTAGCATCTCCATGATGACAGAAGTGTGAATTGCTACAACCAGTGTGGAAAACTATGTGGCAGCATCCACAACATACGCATAACCTATGATCCAGCAATTACAACCCAATAGGCCCATGAACATATTTCACCAAGAGGCATGCACTGGAACGTTAATGGCCACACTACTCATAATACCCCAACAGGAAACAACTCAAACAACAGGATCCAGCAGCAGAATGGATCATCAGAGTGTGGTGATCGCACGACCCAGCAATAAAAAAGAACCATGTAAAACGCAGCACTGTGGGTGACTCTCACAGCATAGTGACAAAGAAGTACATTCCCAATGATTCCATTTATGTAATGCACAAAACCAGGTAAAACTAAGCTCTGTGGAGAGAAGTTAGGACAGTGGTTACTCTTTGGAGGAGAGGGACAAGTTACTGGAAGGTGTAAGTGGTGGATTTCAGGGGTGCTGACCATGTTCTGGGATTGGTACTAGTAAATGAATGTAGTCAATATGGGGAAATTGATCAAGCCACACACATATATTATGTGCATTTTCATTAAAAGGATAACAAAATTTTAATTAAAAAAAAAGAATCAGATGTATTGTAGCAGCCAAGTAAAGCTAAGTTACTTTACTTAGTTGGTGGAGATCTCTGATGTCACTTGTTTTTAATCACCACTTGCTGCCTCCTGAGCTAGAAGGGCTGATTCAAGCCACAGGAGTAAACATTTGTATAAATAGGATGCCGTGTCATTTAGGTGTGATTGACAGTTTAATTAGGCACATGTCCTTTTGTTGCCATGGTAATTAAATTTGTGGCCGAATTCAGAAATTCCAGGTTGTTACATTTGTCTCTTGACTGCCGGATTTTTTTAAAAGGATTTATTATACTTGTGAACGTGGTGGTGTCCTTGGCATGAAGGAAGCCACACTCATTGCAGCAGGAAGGCTAATCTTGTTATATTAACGAGGAAATTGCTAAGCAAAGAGGTAAAATGGTGGTCGTGGGGGATTGCCCCATTGCTCCCTACCTTTTCTGCTGAGTGTCAGTCAGTAACAAAACAGGGCTCCTGGAACGTGGAAGCCAGTCTTGAATTTAAGAGTACCAGCAAAAAGCAAGTGAAAGTTCTTGCCAATTTTACAAGGCAATCTCCGTCTCCCTCTCTCTTGCTTTTTTTCTTCTTTTGCTGTAGCTAGTTTAAAGTGATGCTGTTAACTCTAATGGTTACTAGGAATAAAGACAACCCAGCTCAAGCAGGGCTTACCCAAAAAGGGTGACTGTAGACTCAGAACAAAATTGAGGGGCCATTTCTTTCATGCCCCTGGCTCTGGGCTAGATTGTCTGGAAATCATTGCTCAGGAACCTGGTCACCTGAGTTGGAAAGGTGGGCTGGTGATGAAGCTTTGTTCTCTCCCCTTGCCTATTCTGACCCTTTGGGATTTAGCCTAGATCATCTCCATTAGTTAATTTTAGTTTTGCCTAATTAGGATTAAAGAATGTCTTTTAATTTTTAAAAAAATAATTCCTTTTTCTCTTAGACATTTTTACTTAATTTAGGGTAGGTAATTGGAATCTTATTTTTTCCCAGAGTAAACTAGAAGGTATTTGGGTATAAGTCAGAGTTAGTGTTTGAGATTTCTATGGAGATTTCAACCCAAACCTACACACTTTATAAATATATTTTTTTCAGGTATTAGTCACAATATATTACTTCTAATGCAAAAGCTAAACATGGATATTAAACTAGATAAACTTTAACAGGAGACATCAACATGTAGGTAAAGTTTGATCACTGTTTTGTTAGCTATTCCCCATCATATCTTAACCTAATTCTGATCTCATCCCTGGTCATCAGGATGATTCTTTCTAAATCACCCTCAACACTGACTTGGAGACAAATGTAATCAGTTCAATTCACTGAACATTTACCAAGTGCTTACTATACGTAAGGCACTATACTTGGTATTAGAGATAGGAAATGAATAAGAAACTGGTCCTATCTTAAAGAGGCTCATATTTAGACAGAAGGGAAAACATAATAACAGGATGTTAGGGGATAAAAGTAAGTACAAATTATAAATACAGTACAGAGGAGGAAAAAATGGCTTTAAAGGTATGAGGATTCTTGGAAAGACTTCCTGAAGAAGGGAATATCTGAACTGGGTTTTGAAGTACGAAGAGGAGTTTTCCAAGAAGACTTTGAGACAGAAGGAATGTAGTAAGTATAGGCACAAATACTTGAATCAGCCTAGCCCATGCTGGGAACTAGATGTAGAGGCTTCATAAGTAGATAGAGGCAAAAGGTACCTTGACACAAATCTTGGACCTTCTTCTGTAAGTGATGGGACAAATGAGAAGGTTTCTAAATAGGTAGCATGATTGGACCACTTAGGCAACAGTGTGGAGGATAGACTGACTCTGTGCCTGGAGGTGGAAATGCTATTAAAAGTAGGAAGAACAATTAAGAGGTTGTTGCATTAGTTTAGGCTAGTGATGATGAGAATTTGGACAAAAATGTCAAGATATTTGGAAGAGGACAATTTAAGAGATATTTAGAAGGACCAACAGTACTTGGTGAAGAGGTAGGCTTAGCTTAACAACCTCTCCTCCAGTTCACCTGATAACCTTCACTACCTTTATGGTGATCACGGTGCACCTTGGGACCCAAAACATCCTGGCCCTCCAGGAGCTGAGCACACCCCTCTGCTGGGACTCCAAGCTAATTGGTTCTGTGGCTCAGAACCTCCTGTACTTCACCAGCTCCTCCACACCTGTGATCCCCAACCACACAGCAATACCACCCAGAGAGTGAAAATCCCCATCCCAGGCTCTTCAAACCTAGAAGGTTTTCTCAGGTACTTGTTAGAAGGCGAATAGAACAACCTGGAATATTTCTCTCCATCTGCTCTTTGAGCTTTAGTTGGCAGCACTAATTAGTTAGCTAATTAGTTAGTAACTAGCATTAGTTAGTAATGCTACACTGCTAACTAGGTGTGGCATTATTTAAATAGTTTCTTTATTTTTTGAATTTTATTTTATTATTTTATATAGCAATTTCCTAGTAGTTATCTATTTTATACATATTTGTGTATATATGTCAATCCCAATCTCCCTAAATAGTTTTCTAAAGAACATCCTGAGCTCATGATCTGACTTACTTTACAGAATTCCATTTGTACACCTAAAGATATGTTAGATAGAATCTCTAAAAAACAGTTTCACAAAACAGGAAACTGAGCAATTCATGAACAGTTATTAATGGGCCTATTTTTTTTTTTTCCCAATCACACAAAAAAATAGTCCTGGGAAAAAGTCCACTTTAGGTGCAGCAGTTACGACACACTGGGTTGCAAATAACAGAAAAGCTAAGTCAAATTGGATTAGGCCCCAAAGGAAAATTATGAGCCTACGTAGCAGGGGATAAAGACATGGCTTCATCCAGGGAAACAGTATCATCAGACAGAAGTCTGTACTTCCTGGCTCTCCTTTCCAGGTTGGCTGCATCCTTAGCCTCTATTCATTCATCGCAAGATGGCAGCCAACAGCTCCATTGTCCACATACACACCAGGTTTAAGTCCAAGGGTAAAATCGGAGTCAGGCAGAGTTGGTGCTCTACTTAGAGGAGGTCCCCCAGACAAAACAGACAGAGTGGTTGTTTCTCAGAGGAAGTTCTGAGTTCTGGTACCAGAAGAGAGAATGGATTACAAGCAAGTAAAGACAAGAAATATCTACTCTACTAGGAAATCCAAAAACTCATAGAGGAGTGCGAGGCTTTGTGTTTCTTTCTTTTTAATTAATTAATTAATTAATTTTTGGTTGCGTTGGGTCTTTGTTGCTGTGCATAGGCTTTCTCCAGTTGCGGCAAGAAGGGGCTACCCTTCGTTGCGGTGCACGGGCTTCTCATTGCGGTGGCTTCTCTTGTTGTAGAGCACGGGGTCTAGGCGTGCAGGCTTCAGTAGTTGTGGCTCACGGGCTCTAGCGCACAGGCTCAGTAGTTGTGGTGCATGGGCTTAGTTACCCCGCGGCATGTGGGGTCTTCTAGGACCAGGACTCGAACCCGTGTTCCCTGCATTGGCAGGCAGATTCTTAACCACTGTGCCACCAGGGAAGCCCGCTTTGTATTTCTTGAATTGATTACTTCATTTGCAATCTGCTCAGCAATGCACCCAATGACAGGTACGCGACCGTGCTCGCTGCTAAATTGTTGTTGAATGAGTGAATACAGTTTGCTCTTCCTGTCAGAACTGCTTCCTGGTTTCCTGATTCTAAGAGAGGTAATTGCACGAGATGTATGGTTCTGTGTCATCAGTGGCACCCTCATGTATTCCACGGCACCACGACCTCACTACTGTTGCCATAGTCCCACTACCCTGGAACCACCACCCTGTACTTGAGTTGTCTGTTCACTTTTCTACATCTCCTCTTCTGGACCATAAACCCCAAGAGGGCAGGGGCTATGTCCTTCCTCTTTGAATCTTAAGGGCCCAGCGTAGCACTGGCACAAAATCTGTTCTCAGTAATTATTTGTTGCATATGCGCATGTACGCATACATGCATGAATGCATGAATGAACAATCAATCCAGAGGCAGCTCTCTTGAGTCCTTCAGAAAACTACAGTTTCCCTCTCACCTCAATCCCTGCATTCAATCAATATACCCTATAGCAGTGATTTCCAAACTTGTTTGTACATTGAAACCACCTTGGGATAAGGGTGAGGTCTTAAAAAAAATTCTAAAGCCCAGAATACACTCCAGACCAATTAAATCCCAATATTTGGGGGTTACACCAGGCATCAGAAATTTTTGAAGCTCCCCAGGTGACCCCAGTGTAGAGACAAGTTTGGAAAGCATTGCTCTATAGTTTTACTCAGAAACTTGGTGAACCTTAGGGGACATCTGTGATTGCCTTTTCTGGTGGGTACCACAAGCTATGATAGTTGTAGTTGCTCTGCCCTCTGAGACCAGGCGAGAAATCCGCTGAGCTTTTATAACTAGGCCTAGGGAGTGTCTCCAGGGACATGGAAAGGTAGAGAAGGGATGTTTATCAGACTCTACAATTTAAGCTCACGGTTGCCTCAACCATCTGCTTTCCTTTCCTTGTGTCAGTGCAGAAGAGTGACCTGGGACAGACCACTTGTAATAATAGTCAACAAATTGGGTGCCTTCTCCTGGTCTTGCCAGCCTCTTCAAAGATGTTAAGAGCCCAAGTGAGTGGGGTCCAGGTTTTTTGTCTTTCAAACACCCACCTTGGCTAAGGTGAGGTGGCCTAACCTATCTAGAGAAAATTTTAGAATTTCAACTTTAGTATCAATGAAGTTGCAGAAACCAGCGATCTCTGTTGCCATTAGATCCTTGCAATTCAAAGGGTAGTCAATGGAACAGCCACGTGGTCTTCCACTAGGAGCTTCTTAAAGATGTAGAGGCTTAGGCCCCACTGCTTCTGAATCAGAATCAACTTTAACAAGATCCCAAGTGACATGCATGCACATTTACGTTTGAGAAACACAGCTTTATACTACCTTGATGGGAAAAAAGAAAAAAATTTAGTTTTGCCATTTTCTCCATTGCTCAGGAAATGTCTTAAATTTTTTTTGCTTTTGTGAGACTTCGACTACTTGTGTCTCTACTGAAAAATGCCCAAGGTACATACATCCTTTGCTTGTGAAAAATAGGCTTACCTTTAGGGCTCTCAAAACAGTGGCAATTTTTTTTTTGGTACACGGGCCTCTCACTGTTGTGGCCTCTCCCGTTGTGGAGCACAGGCTCCAGACGCACAGGCTCAGCGGCCATGGCTCACGGGCCCAGCTGTTCCGCGGCATGTGGGATCTTCCCGGACTGGGGCACGAACCCGTGTCCCCTGCATCAGCAGGCGGACTCTCAACCACTGCGCCACCAGGGAAGCCCAAAACAGTGACAATTCTTATGTTAATGTTTGGAGGCCGGAGTCTTTGCATTTGACTAGAGGAATTCTAGAAGAATCCTTATTTCTAGCTGTATTACACTAGTAACTATAGTGAAGTGAGGAGATCATCTGAATGCACTTATTGGAGGGTTCCTGTTTTCATCATTTTTTTCCTGTATGTTTGCTCTATAAGAGTACCTTGGCTTAGCTGAGAAAAAAAAAAAATGATCTGAATGAAAATGCAATAAATGTAAACCTGTTCTTGGGTAAAGGAATTATGAAACAACCAGGACCAGGATGTAGAAGTGTAATTTACTTGATTCCTGAAAAGAGGCATTTAAGGAGATCGAGGTCAGAGACCAAAATTTAAAGCTAAATCCATGCAGGGTGGGCGGGGCTGGTGGGAGTGCCAGTTCCGGGTGACAATTCGATTGGGATAAGTGTTTGGTGGTAAATGAGGGTTCCATGGTTCTTGGAATCCAAGGAAATGAATTTGCACCAGTGTTGGTATTGCCTAGAAAATCTGAGGCCCCTGTAGGAAGCCCTGGCATTCTTGGTGAATCTGCCTACAGGAACTAATGGGTCCAATGTGAAATGAGTTGTAATAAGAAATCAGATTTATGCATTTAGACTCTAATCTAGATTTAGTTACAAAACTTAATATGTGTATATTAGTCTGTTAGGGCTGCCGTAATGAAGAAACGCAGACTGGGAGGCTTAAACGAGAAATTAATTTCCTCACAGTTCTGGAGGCTAAAAGTCCAAGATATAGGTATCAGTAGGGTTGGTTTCTTCTGAGGCCTCATCTTGGCTGGCACATGGCCGTATTCTCACTATGTATTCTCACTGTCTCTACGCATGTCTATCTCTTCTTGTAAAGACATTAGCCATATTGGATTAGGGCCCACCCTAATGACCCAATTTAACCTCAGTTACCTCTTTAAAGACACTCTCTAAATATGGTCACATTCTGAAGTACTGGGGCTTAGAACTTCAATATATGTCTTTTGGGGCGAACACAATTCAGCCCATAACAATGTGTCAAGCACCAAATTAGAATTGTAGGAAAGAAGGAAAGGAATCTACAGGATTACTTAGCTCAGCATCGCCATTTTATTTTTAAGGAAAAAGAAGCTATTAGAGATGAAGGGATTTATTTTATCACAAAGGTCATTAGTAGTAGTACTGGGACCAGAACCCAGGTCTTCCAGGCAGCTTTCCACTCCTTCAGGCCTCTTCCCCTTGCGTCCTATCCGAGACAACAGAGGTAAGCTAGGAGGGTGGCGTTTAATGTGCACACAGATCACTGGGGGCTCTTTTTTTTCTTAACATCTTTATTGGAGTATAATTGCTTTACAATGGTGTGTTAGTTTCTGCTGTATAACAAAGTGAATCAGTTATACATATATATTTATCCCCATATCTCCTACCTCTTGCATCTCCCTCCACCCTCCCTATCCCACCCCTCTAGGTGCTCACAAAGCACCCAGGTGATCTCCCTGTGCTAAGGCTTCTTCCCACTAACTATCTATTTACATTTGGTAGTGTATATATGTCCACGCCACTCTCTCACTTCGTCCCAGCTTACCCTTCCCCCTTCCCATGTCCTCAAGTCCATTCTCTAGTAGGTCTGCGTCTTTATTCCCGTCTTGTCCCTGGGTTCTTCATGACCACTTTTTTCTTTTTTTTTTAGATTCCGTATATATGTGTTAGCATATGGTATTTGTTTTTCTCTTTCTGACTTACTTCACTCTGTATGACAGACTCTAGGTCCATCCACCTCACTACAAATAACTCAATTTCATTTCTTTTCATGGCTGAGTAATATTCCATTGTATATATGTGCCACATCTTCTTTATCCATTCATCTGTCGATGAACACTTAGGTTGCTTTCATGTCCCGGCTATTGTAAATACAGCTGCAATGAACATTGGGGTACATGACTCTTTTTGGAGGGGCTCTTTTTAAATGCAGACTCTGATTCCTGAGATCTGAGGTGGGGCTTAGGTTTCTGCATTTCCAGCAAGCTCCCAGTGCTGCTGATGCCTTGGCATCGGTCTCCAAGCTCTGCCTCTGGACCAGCATCACCTGGGAGCTGGCTAGAAATGCAAATTTCCAGGTCCACTCCAGATTTACCAAATCTGAAGCTGTTGTGTTGGGGCCCAGAAACCTGTGTTTTAATAGGTTCTGGTGATTCTGATGCACGTGCAAATTTGAGAAACTCTGTTCCTTAACCTTGTTCTGCCTCAGAATTTCCTGATGGGCTGGTTAGAAGGGCAGACCGACTGCATCAGAATCTATGGTGACAATGTATGTGTTTGGAAGTGATGGTGAGGATGATGAAATATCTATATTTTTCTAAAAAAGCACTCCAGGTAATATTGCTAGGCAGCTAGGTTTGGGGCCCATTATTCTTGACTGTGCCCTGGAATCGTCCAGGTTGAAATCAATCATTATAAAATATTCCATTTTTAGCCAGCTGTTCAGTGAGCCCTTTGATTAACTGAAAGAACTTCCTTTCATTCCTCAAACCTCCCTCCTCATTCTGTAAGCCCCCAACCCTCTTCTTCCAACTGGGTCATTCTGGACTTCAGATAACACCTGCCATTAGCAGAATGTCATTGAGCTGAACTTCATTATACTCTGAAATATCTGCTCTGCAGGTCTGCGGCGTTCTGTGGCTCACCTTTGTGTTAACTTAGTTTTCATTAATAGTTTGCCCTTTTGCCTTATCTTTGTTCTTTACCATCCTGAACGCTCCCTCCCCACTTCTACATGCCCCTCAGCCCCTGGGTTTGCAGGCGGGGACAAGTCACACTTGGGATCGCTCGCTGACACTGCATACATCTGGGGCACATCATAAGGAAGGCTCTAGAGATGACATCAGAGTGGTAAAAATGAAAAAGTGATAAAACTCAGTGTTGGTGAGGTTGCAGTGAAATAGGCACTCTTATGCACCATCAGGAAAAGTCTAAATTGGCATAGCCTATTTGAAGGGCAATTTGGTAATATCTATCAAAAAAAATACTCTTTGGTTCAGCAATGTTATTTCTAGGAGTTTGTCTTGCAGACATACCCATATATTGCACAAAGATATGTGGATAAGAATGTTCATGGCTGGTTTTCATAATGCCAGAAACTTGGAGGCTACTACAGGAGTTATCATTAAAAGGCTGGTTAAATCAGTTGTGCCATGGCATCTGTTAACTCTGTAAGTGCTGGAGAAGGCTGGAAGGTCGCGCCCAGCTGGGACTATTGCCCAGAGTGTGGGCACGTAGACTCTCCAGCAAGGCTGCCCCAGGGAAGCTGAGTTTCTTATATGGCAGCTCAGGGCTCTGAGAGAGAGGGCATTGGGTGAACAAAGAGGATGCTGCATGGCTTTTTATGCCTCAGTCTTGGAAGGCACATACTTCCCCTTCTGCACTCCTCTACGGGTGGAAGTAGCTGTAAGCCTGCTTAGTTTCAAGGGAATGGATAAAAATGCCCCCGTCAGATGGAGAAGCCTCAAGAATTTGTGGCCCTGTTTCAAAACCACCACACCATTGTTACCTCTAGGGAGTATGGGGTAGAGGAAGAAGATTTTGCTTTTCATTTCGTGCCCTATATTTTTGATTGATTTACATTGTTTGCATTATTTTTGAGATTAAAAGAAAGATAAATAAGAAGAAAGCAATTGGAGGAAAATGGAGGAGGCCAATGGTAGAAATTTGCAAGTGGAGGGAGGGATGGAAAAAGAGGAAGAAAGGCAGGTAGGCCTGGGAAATGAGGCCCACAGTGGAGACAGATATGGGATTGATGGACTTGCAGGGTAGCAATTTGGCTTTGGGCTTGTGCTGGGTGCAAGTGGGACAGCTTTCAGCCACCTGCCCCCCATTATCTGCCCTTGGAAATACTACTTATCCTTTAAGGAACGCTTCAAATATCTCTTGGGTAACATTCTTGGATCTCTCATGTGAATACACCTGCATAGATCATGTACCAGCTCTGCTAACTTGATTTTTTGAGTATGTCTACATCCCTCCAAACACTGTCCTTAAAGGCAGGCATATTTTGTTAATTTTCTCCATTCTCATGTTGCTTAACATTGTGTCTTTGAGCAGTGGATATTCTGTAAATATTTCTTAAATTAAAATGTCTGTCAATGTAAATTGGTGCAGCCACTGTGGAGAACAGTATGGAGGTTCCTTAAAAAACTAAAAATAGAACTACCATATGATCCAGCAATCCCATTGCTGGGTGTATATCCAGAGGAAACCATAATCTGAAGATATGTGCACCCCAATGTTCATTGCAGCACTGTTTACAATAGCCAGGACATGGAAACAACCTAAATGTCCATTGACAGAGGAATGGATAAAGAAGATGTGGTACACATATACAGTGGAATATTACTCAGCCATAAGAAAGAATGAAGTAAAGCCATTTGCAGCAGCATGGATGGACCTAGAGATTATCATACTAAGCGAAGTAAGTCAGACAGAGAAAGACAAATACGTGATATCACCCCTATGTGGAATATAATTTTAAAATGACACAAATGAACTTATTCACAGCACAGAAACAGACTTTCAGATATTGAAAACAAACTTACGGTTACCAAAGGGGAAATGTGAGGGGGAGGGATAAATCAGGAGCTTGGGATGAACGCACACACTACTGTATGCAAGATAGATAACCAACAAGGACCTATTGTATAGCACAGGGAACTCTACTCAGTATTCTATGATAACCTATATGAGAAAAGAATCTAAAAAAATACATGTATAATTGAATCACTTTGCTGTACACCTGAAACTAACACAACATTGTAAATCAACTCTACTTCAATAAAAATTATGTCTCTCATTTAACAGACACATATACAGCATAGACTATATGCTAGGTAATGCCCTCAAATATGAACTCATTTACTTTCTCATAACAACCCTCTGAGACAGGGACCATCATTACCTCCATTCTACAGAAGACAAAATGGATGCATAAGGAGGTTAAAGCACAAGGTCATAAACCTGATAAATGATCGCGCTTGGCGTCAACTCAAACCACTTGGCTCTAGACTCTGTCCTCTTTCCACTGCACTTTCCTTCATCCGTCCATAATACAGCACATTTCTATGTTTCCCCATTCGAGAGTCTCGGTGTACTTTGTAAAATGTACCAGCCACTGGACAGAATTGGAATTCCATGTACAAACTGCTCTCTGGATGACCGTGCAGTAAAAGAAGTAGAACAGCACTCAGACTGGTTGATTAGAGCTTCAGTCATTGAACCTTCTCTGTCCTTTCATTGACTTCAGCCTAGACTAGACAAGGCCTTCTAGGAAGCGTACAAAGCTCCCAGAACCTTGATCAATGGCCCAGAAGGGCCTACAGAGGGAACATTGTAGAAATGTTTGAAGAAGTCACTTAAAAGAAGGAAACAGAGACTCAGAATAGCGTTGGGATGTGGGCAGGAAATAATGCGAAAGAAATAATCACGGGCAGAGTGTAAAAACTCTGTGGTTGAAAACTCCAAAATAAGGAAGTCACACATTTATTTTTGCCAATCTATCCTCTCAATGATTGCAGAGCTACTATTATATGAAGATAGAGCAAACATAATCAATTTCAATACTTGTTATCATGGTCTGTGTTAAAATAGAGCTGGGAACTTGGG
The DNA here is from genome assembly GCF_005190385.1 of Monodon monoceros. Classification (NCBI taxonomy): domain Eukaryota; kingdom Metazoa; phylum Chordata; class Mammalia; order Artiodactyla; family Monodontidae; genus Monodon; species Monodon monoceros. Next base: position 6,679,297 of record NW_021703784.1, on the reverse strand, counting down.
TCAGTTACTCATTATCAAAGTGGTACCAAGCTGGAAGGAAAGAGGGTAGTCAGTTACCTTGAGCCCCACCCAGCTTCATTGGGAAGGGAGTGTAATTTAGAGGCAGGGACTGGTAGAAAAGTTACCTCAAACATGGAGGTGCTTTGTATGACGTTTTTGTTCCACTTTGCCGTGAGGTCCCACAGATAGATAATAAAAATATGAGTGTTGAATATTAGCCCTCCTACTTGCTTATTGTTTCTTATCATCTAAACAACTCAGGCTAATTTCTAACATTCAACATTTATGGACTTCCAGGAACTCATAAATGTCACATCAGGCTGCCTCCTGGTGAATTTTTAATCAAGGGAGAGAATTTCAGCTACAAATAGACCAAGAATCAAAAGGCCCAATATTGATTGGTCAAAGTGGCACTTACAACCTTGAGGTTGAAGTAGTTTGGGTAAAAGGATGCTGGGCTTGCGATGGCCCCAGAGCCATCTTTTTCCATCAAGTCCAGGTGAGTATCAAATATCCCCTTAGAGTTATCGAATAGCAGCAAATAATACGAGGTCTAGTGAATGCTCATACTAATAGCTGTAAATATGAGAAGGAAAAGCTGAAATTCTGGCCCAGGCCAGATATCATCTCAGTCAGAAATCCTATAGATGTCACCCTCCAATCCCAAAGCAGATTGTGGCCTTCCTCCCCAATTAGTACAGAAGGTCTCCTTGGTGGAATGGGCCAAGGGAAGAGGCTCTGGGCATTCTGCTCTGAACAGGGTCTGGCCTCCAAGTCTGAGGCCTTGAGTCATCCCTGCAGAGATACAGAGCAGTGCTTGTTATGTCAGAGATCACTCAGCCCCCTGAATAATGTCTCTCACTAATGCCAAGCCATGAATCATTGGTCTGTGGTACTGTAAAATTAACATGCGCCACTATAAATAACTCTGCTGTAATGGGCTGTCATTGATGGCTTTTTGGAGAGGCTTGACTCAGGAATAAGGGTTTTAATGACTGTAATTGAAATTAGATGAAAAGAATCAGTATTGGGCTTTTTTTCTGACCCATGCGAGGACAAATTCCATCGTATGTCAAAACAATTATGCTGTGTCAAACCTGAGGGACAGGGCGCCCTGGCCACTCTCCTCCAGCACCTCCAACAGAGTCCCCTGAGGTGTCTCCCGGTGAGTGACAGGGCACACTCTGGTCCTTTACAGAGGACCTTAACAGAGCTGGCAGAGCATCCCCCCAACTCCCGGCTGACAGCCATTACCAGCAGGAAGAGTCATTATCATTAATAACAACAACTTTCCTTTGTAAAGTGGAATATGGTTTACAAAGCTCTTTCATGTCCATTATCTCATTTGATCCTCACTAAGGCCCTGGGAGGTAGGTCAGATGTTCCTGCTATTATCATCCTCAGATGTCTGAAGAGATGGAGGCTCAGAGAGCTGATGACTTACCCAAGGTCACACAGCCAGTAAGTGATGAAGCAGCAACCGGGACCTCTGATCCAGAGCATGACCGCTCTCTAGGGCCTCCTAACCATGGTCTAGGGTTAGTGTCAAGTGTCCTTCTCCTCCTGACTAGCACGCCTCTTGCTCCTGTGAAGTACTTGACCCTAAGTAATCCCGACAGACCCCGCTTCTCCATCATTAACAGAAAAATAAAGACAGCTGAGGACAAATGCAAATGTAGGATGTTTCTCACCGATCGACTCAAAGTCGAAACAGCTTTTTCTGGTACAATCTGAGTGAGGACTGGAAGTTCTAAGCGAGTGAGTGGAGAGGTTTTGAAACAGGCTAGAGTGCTCTCTTTTCATTTGCTTCTGGTGGGACTGGGAACTTCAAGAGTTTCCTTGAGGGTGATGCTGAGTATCACAGGGAATCAGGCTTTCACAAGGAAAAGACCCAAGCTTGGAGATTAAGGCCTGGAGGGATCCTCAGCCTCCAAAGCCCAGTCACCTCTCAGTTCCCTAAAATCAGATGCAGCTCTACCTAGATATCCTGGTCCCCTGCGTGTGTCCTGGAAAGGAGGGGCTCCAAAGTCACCATCACACCCTTCAGCCCCGTGGTGACTACTACTACTGGCTTTGCTCTTGGGAGGTAGAAAATCTCAGGAGCAGTAGAGACCATATGCTTCAGCCATTATCTTTGGAGACTCCCGGCCCCAGACAATCAGACGGAGGAGCTGAGCCCATGTGTGTCTCCAGCCCTACCATCTCCCCACCGAGCCTCGGGCACTGGGGGAGAGGAGATTTGCAAACGAAGATGCAGCCAGCGTACCTTTGTCCCTTTGTCACCGTTCCCCACCTGGAGACAGCTCTGTAATCCTCCTGTGCAAAAATAACAAGTCCCACATAAGATTGTGTACATGGTCTAATTACACGTAACAGAACAGCTCCTCTCAGGAGACAAGGAGTGTTTGGTAGTAAATTAAGAGATGCAAAAACCACTGTGAGCCCTGCAGATTAATCCAGTTTTCTAGCAATGGGGAAGGATCCTTGAGAAGTGGGTTTGCAGTTTGATGATAATGAGATGCCCACTATGGGGGCTTTTCACCTGCATTGGCTTTTGTGTGGAGTGGCAGGAGAGCGACTGGGATGGAGACCACAGAGATGATTCATTCAGGGTTGTGTTGACAGAATGGAAATGACTCCAAAAAATGCTAATACTTATTCAAGGGGTAAAGCTCCAGGGAGCCCACCTGCAAGGGCTCTCAATACCTTTCACTGCCATCTCAGAGGAGACAGCATCTACGCAAATCGACACCTTTATCCAGCTTCGCTCTTAAGAATCATGGATTTATTCGAGTTTCCTTACCCCTTTGGGCACCAAGCTCGGAGAGCCACTCTGGGCTCCAGTCTAGGGAGACCTTATTGATTAAAAGGAGAGCAGAGCAAACACATTAGAAAAGCAGAGAAAAACATGCTTACAACTAATTACAGATGTAAAGATCGACTGTGTATGGGGACTGGGGCGAGGGGCACACGCAGGTGCACACACATGCACCTTGATGTTTAATACAAAGTGCCTAAGCTTCTGAACAGAGCTCTGTTTGAATTTGGGGGTTTGTCACTTCCCAGCAGCCACCTGACCTCTCTGGGCCTTAGTTTTCTAATCTGCAATATGGGATTAGTAATTATTTCTGCCCTTCCTACTTTAAGGATTATTGTGGAGATCATATAGGAAAACAGATGTGAAAATGCCTTGCAAACTGTAAAGCATTACACAAATGTCATTTTCCCTCCTCTTAGCACAGCGCCTAGCACATACCAAGTGTCTAATAAAGACACCAGTTGATGGATGGGTAGACAGATGCTAAAGGGTGAGAATGGAGTTATTTGAAACATTTGAAAAACTCAAGGGAGATTTGCTATAAATCATGGGTTTTTAATAGAATTTTTAAATGTGAAGGGGTGTGGAAACCTGCTAGGAAGAGCAGAGGAATATTCCTGACTGTACAAATGAGAAAGTCTGCGTGGGAACAGCATACTTCCTTGGCTAGAATCTTAGTAGAGTAGGAGTTGAAGGGAATTAGGTAAAGGAATGGAGAAAAGGAGGAGAGTTCATGGAAGGCTGGGAGGTCAGAGGTTAGGTGCTGGGGTGGAACTTGTCCTTGGCTGTACACATGTCTAGCTCAGGTGCAGAATCCAGAATTCTAGTGCCTCCCCCATCTTTTGTGGAGGTGATAATTGCGGGCACTGGAAAGAGGGTAGAGTGGGAACGCGTAGGCTTGATCATGAGCTGGAACTCTGCCATATACTGATGAAGGGCCCATCCCAATCCAACATTCCAGGATCTCAAGGAATGGAGCAGCCCAAGGACCTTCGTCCAGAAGCAGTAAAATCTCCAGGGAACCAAAAACAGCCTGTGAACTTTCCAGGGGAGCTACCCCTCCACTCCTCCATTCCCCTTTTAGCCTGTGCTTTGCTACAGAGTTGTAATCCCTAAAGATGGGAAAACAAAATACATCTCCACTACAATAGAAGGAACTTCTGTGTAAAAGAGCTGTGTTTTGAATGTTTTAATACACAGAAATTGACACCCATCAACTTGGGTATTCAAAAACCCTCTCTCCGGAATAGAAGAACAATGCTCTCTTCTCTGTATTTTCCTTGCATGCTGCCACAAACTGCTGTTGCGAAGCAAATCCTTCTGTAGCAATCTTTTATTTTTACCTCCCCCCTCCACTTTGTAAATCACTTTCTTTCTCTAAAAGATTAAAGTGTGGTAAAAGCTGCAAAGTGACTAAGAAAAGGACCCTTCTGAGTCAGCAGAACTGCCCTCCATGTATCTCTGAGTCACAGCTGCTAATGTTTCTTGACACAATCCAGTTTTTCCTTTGATTTTTTTTTTCTCTCCTGGTATCAGGGCCTAGAGAAAAGTTTCAGAGTGTTTGGAGATGGGTGATTTTGCCCTGCTGCATGAATCTGCTTTCCCACCGTGGCGGGCGTCCTGTCAAGGAGCACATGACTGACGCGATATGTGCACTTCTCGTCACAACTTGGACATCTCTCTGCTCCCACTGCCGAGTCACTTTGGGGGGTGACAGTGTGCCTCCAGGAGTTCCAAGTAGCCCCTTATATGTGGTAGCCACAGCGCTCCCTGCCTGTCCACATCTCAGTACAGAGAGGACAGTGTTGATTCAAATCCAGATCCTCTCCCTGCTAGCTGAGGTCTTTGCACAAGTCACTTTGCCTCTCTGAACTTCGATTTCTCGATAACCTGCACATGCTTGACACTTAAGCGTCTTTCATAGGTATGAGCTCACTTTCCCCCTCTTTCATTTAAAACACATCTCTCTCTCTCTCTCTCTCTCTCTCTCTCTCATTTTTTCTCTTTCTACAGACATATATTATGTGGACAGATACATAAGAAACTGGTAACGGTGGTGGCTTCTAGAGAGGTTGCAATCTGATATAGAAGGTTGATTTTACCTTTCATTGTACAACTTTTTGTACTATTTGAATTTTTGTCATTAACATGTATTTCTTTGAAAATATATTTGTCATTAGCATGTATTTCCTAAAAATAAGCAAAATATGTATATTTAGAAACTCTAAGTTTCTAACCCTAGGTCCTTTTTTTTTTTCAATGTCTGTCTTTCAGGGCTTGGAAGTATCACACTGAAAAGGCACAAAAAGAAAACCCATCCATTTCTGTCTTGACATGACTAATATTGACTGTGGGGCTTATTTAGTGCAGAAGACCTCCAAACTTAGGAAGCTCTGGGAAGTAGGTGGACTTTTTAGTAAAATGTTGGAAAATTAGCTATTTGGGAAAAGATAAAAATGCATTCATATCTTACACCATCTTCCAAAATATACTCCAGATGGGTCAGAGATTTAAATGTAAAAACAAACAAACAAACAAAGAACCACACAAGTAGTTTCTTATATAAAAGAAAGTACTTTTTTTTTTTTTGAAAAAACATGGGTGAATTTCTTCATAATCTGGGTATGGAGAAAGCCTTTCTAATCATGATTCAAAATCCAGATTTAAGAAGCAAAAAGATTGATAACTTTGACCATATTAGAAAAAGACAAAATTCTTTCATGGCAAAAAAATCACAAAGTCAAAAGACAAGCAACAAACTTGGAGAAAGTATATTCGATATATATCATAGATAAAGGGCTAATACATAATTCATGTATTGGGGAACATGTATAGGGAACATAATACATGTTCCCTAATATATAAAGAACATTCAAAAATCAAGAAATGGGGCTTCCCTGGTGGCGCGGTGGTTGGGAATTTGCCTGCCAGTGCAGGAGACGTAGGTTCGAGGCCTGGTCCGGGAAGATCCCATATGCGGTGGAGCAGCTAAGCCCGTGTGCCACAGCTACTGAGCCTGCACTCTAGAGCCCATGTGCCGCAACTACTGAGACCCACGTGCCTAGAGCCCGTGCTCCGCAGCAAGAGAGGCCACTACCACGAGAAGCCCACGCACAGCAGCAAAGAGTAGCCCCCGCTTGCGGCAACTGGAGAAAGCCTTGCGCAGCAATGAAGACCCAACGCAGCCAAAAATAAAAAATAAATAAATAAATTTATATATAAAAAAAAATAGAGCCCAGTATTCATAAGAATTAAAAAAAAAATCAAGAAATGGAAGTCCAAAACCTGAAAGAAACATGAGCAAAAGAAACAGACATTTCAGAGAAAAATAGACACAAATTGTCTTGAAAAAAACCTGTTCTAACTTGCTCTTAATAAGAGAAATGCAAAATAAAACTACACTCAGGTACTAATTCTTACCTATCAGATTGGCAGAATTGAAAAGGTTGACAAAACACACTTTGGGCAAAGAAACAGGTACTCATAAATTGCTGATCAAAGAGTAAGATGACGAGTCTCCATGGAGGAGAATCTAGCATATTGAACAAAACTAGGCATTTACCTTTTGAGCTAGCAATTATTCTTTTTGGGATTTATCCTGCGATACACTTCCACAAATATAACCACTGTGATAAGGTTATTTACTGTGATGTTATTTATTGTAAGAAAACATTGGAATCAACTAAAATACCTTCTACAGTAGATATGTTGAATAGTCTATGGCACATCTACACAGGAGAGTACACACAAAGTAAAAAAGAATGAAGAAGCTCTCTATGAACTGATACCCAATGATTTTCAGGATATATTGTTGACAGCAAAATGTAAGGTGAGAAAGAGTACATATAGTATGTTACCTTTTACATAAAAAAAAAACAAAACAAGAAAACAAAGTTATTTCCTTGCTTTGCAAAAAGAAATGCAGGAAGCGTGAACCACAAACTAACGAAAATGGTTACCCATTATGGGGTACGTGGAAAGAGGAGGGGCAGAGATTATTAGGGATGATAGTAAGACTTCTCTGAATATACCTTTTAATATAGTTTTGACTTATAAATCATATAAACATTTCATATATTTTAACATAAAATTAAATCAGTAAGGATGAACACAAAGCAATCTTAAAACTGAATTAAATGAAACAAAGGAAGCCAACCACACATCAAATTGATAATGTAACCATGCAGAAAATAAATAATTCACAAACTCTTGAGCCCAGTGTTCCACTGTATATCCTAATGGGTTATTTAAAAAAAAAGAACTGTAAAGACACCTTGAACTTACTTAGTAGGTTTGGTGTTGGCAGTGAGTGGTATTGATATAGTAATTCTAACAGTTTTGAATATATTGTAGGATGGAGCAGATGAGTTAAATATATTGATGGTGATAGGGCCAGGGAGAAGGGGTATAGAAATATAGTACATGAAAAGAGGAGGAAGAGTTCTGGGATGCTGGGTTTGAGTGAGGGGAATCAATCTGAACTCAGGTTTGTTCACTGGAAGGACCTTCTGCTAAAATCCAGTAGCAAATAACTCACCTAGCCCCTAGAACTTATACTTAAATAACATTCCCCACCGAGAGAAACCAGGGCTTGGAATCAGGATCAAAGTTTCAAGGGGGAAAAAAAAAAAAAAGGAACCAAGGCCCCTTGGAGAAATGGCTAATTACAGATCTGGAGTCTGGGATATCTTGTACCAGAAACCACAGAATAGCTCAAAAACTGATGGTAGCTTATCAATAAGATACATAAGCTGGCTTGAAGGGGTTCTCCACTAGTCAAACTTGAGACATTTTGAGCAGCAAAAAGAGTAAGGATGGTAATAGATTAAAACACAATGAAAAAAAAATGAGTTCAAAGGGATGCTAAACAACTAAAATAAAATTTAAAAATTTTAAAAAGTGAAATTCATGTAAATTCTGTAGTCTAGTTAATCACATTTTGCCAGTGTCAGTTTCCTGGTTTTGATTACAATGTAGGATGTTATCATTGAGTGAAAGTGTGGCTTGGGTGCACTGAACCTCTTTGTAATTTTTTTTTTTTTGCAACTTCTTATGGGTCTTTAATTATTTCAAGATGAAGAGTTAACAAATAAGCATGTATATGTATGGGTGGTGAGGTAGTGTTCTTTACAGAAGAATGCTAGCCTATATATGGAGAAGAAATGATAGAATTAGAAAAATCACCACTTGTAAGTACCAGTGCAATGATTTATTCAGAAAGAGATCATCAGTGGATGATAAATCCACTGGATGAATTCCATTAGAGAATGGGATAGTCACATGGCCTCACCCCATAGGTTACTTATTATCTACAAAGGATAGAAAAGATTTTATGATGGAGAATTCTGGCAGACATCACCTTAACCAAGTGACAGAAAAAATGTCCTGCCTGATTGCCCCACTTGTTCTTGCTACCTAAGCCTCTGAAGCCAGGGACATCATTATCAATATTGAAGCAAAATTACATTATGAGCTTCCTGATATGCTGGAATGAGAAGGATACAACACCTATGTAGTACTTATCCCCAAAATATCTAATCTGAACTTGATAGTGAAGAAACAAACACCCAAATTTAGACTATGGAATATTCTACATTAGCCTGTACTCCAAAACTATCTGTTTTAAAAGACCAAAAAAGAAAAAAATAAAAAAAGTAGGAGGCTGTCCTAGATTAAAGAGACTTAACTAGACTAAAGAGAATGTCAATTACTTGGAGTAGATAATTCTTGATTGGATCCTGAATCAGAACATTACTAAGACAATTGGGGAAAATGTTATATGGACAACATATTAGATAATATTGTATCACTGTCTTAGGAGGTAAATGTCTTGGGAGTGAAAAAAAAACATGGTGCTTATGTAGGATAATACCTACGTCTTAGGATATACGTGCTGAAGTATTTCGGGGGTCGAATTTCAAGATGCCTGTAATTTTCAAACAGTTTAGCAAAAACGTTGACAGCAATCTTAAGCAAATAGAACAAAATGTTAGCAATTGGAGAGCGAAGTTCAAGGTAAGATATATACATTTTCATTTGTATTTTATTGTTTCAAACTTCAGTAGGGTTGAAAATTTTAAAAATGAAAACTTGGGTAAAATACAGTTAGCTGACATTGTTTCATCCATAAAGCCTCTTTTTCCTGGACTTGAATTGGAATTCCTCCCCTGTCAGTTCATCCCTTCCCCCAAATCTCAGCATGATGTAGCACGAGTTGCTTGGGGGGCCTAATGGCCCACTGGGGCCAAGGCTTCCAATGAGCCTGGGAAGAGGGCTGGCCACCCACTGCCACCTCTGGGCTCTGCTGTTTGGTTCCTCACTGACCCTGAGAGAATGTCTGGGGAGTTATGGGGCCTCAGGGGCCTAAGGTGTGCTGAGCCCTTCAGCCTTAGAGAGCTGATACCTGAGACTAAAAACTGGTGTAACATGGTGGATTTCTGCTCAACAGCAAAAGTGGGCTCATCTTCCTTTTAAAATGGGGGACTGCAAATGGAATAGATTGTTTCCAGGAGAAGGGTCTACACTAGTCAGTTTTGGATGGATCCATTAGTTACTGTGGAATCTTTAAATAATGAGTCACAATTATCTCACCGGCCAAAAAAACAACCAACAAAAGCATCCATTAGCTCAAAAATACGCACTGGGTAGTTTCCTCTGTGCTCTACACTGAGGCTGAGAGGGTAAATGAGGCCCAGCCAAGGCCAGCAAAGAGTTTATTGCGTATTGGGGGAACATGGGCTTCAGATCACTACCAACCCGATAGTAGGTAAACGCATGGCAGCAATTCTCATATCATGGCCCTGAAGTGGTCCGCCTAAATTAGGAGGGGGAGGCATGAGAGAAAGCGGCTTGAAGAGGGTGAAACATCTTCCTTCAGTTGGAAAACCATTTCCTTTTGTCCTCAAATGAGAAAATAAATCAGAAGTAGGGCCTGTAGTAGGGAAGGGGTGTTTCTAAAAGCTTCACCGGGCTACTCAGCTTTCTCCATCTCTTCAGCGGGGCTAGGGAGGCCACCTCATCCTTATTTGCCTGGGACTTGTCCAGTTTTACTGCTGGGATTCCGGAGAAAGCATTAGTCCCTGACAAGCTGGGACAGCTGGTCACCTTATGACCCTCCCACCCCCACCCCAGAATCTTTAGTTGTGAAGGATCGTGTGTGAAGAGCGAATCAGAGAATTCTCAGAACACGATTGCTCTGAGAATTCTGAAGTGGGTACAGAGGAAGAAAGAGAAAAAAAGCCAAGTTCATTTCTCCTTTTTCCATACAGATCAGAAACAGGCAAGGAGCCCAGCAGCCAGAGGGACTGCTCTCTCTCAGCTCTGTCCCCTTGCTCCCGCTTCCTCCCAGAAGGTCCTCCCTCTCCATCAACATATCCAAACACTGTGCCTTCTCCAGCCTTAGCCTAAATCACATTTTCTCTTTAAAACCTTTCCCAACCATTCTAGCTGAAAGCGATCTTCCCCTCCTGAGAGATGTAATAGCACTTATTGTCTGTGCACTCACGTGGTACACATCGACTCTTATTTTAGAATTAGAAACAGCCTCAGAGAAATCAGAGGGAATTTAGAGATATATTCATTCACACGTAATTCACTCATTCTTTCATTTGTGCATCACTAGGTACCAAGCACTGTACTCAGTGCTGGGGATCCCAAGATAAATCAGGTCTTGTCTTTAAGGGGCCCAAAGTCTGCTAGGTGAGATGACCAGATGCACAGGCAAACACAACACAGATGAAACCTGCTGTGATGGAGGCTAAGCTTTGGCAAGTAAATGCCACTGGAGTATCTCCTGAGAGGAGGACACTGTCATAGGCTAAAGGGTGATAAAGCCCTGTCAGAGGTTACAATCAGTTTAGTGTCAGAGGCAGATCTAAAAGCACAGTATTTTAATACCATACAGTAAGTGCTACAAAAAATGTAAACTTGCTCTGAGGACACAGATGAGGAACATTGAGTCAAGCTAGGGATTAGATCAAGGAAATCTTGGAGGACCTGGCACCTGAGCTGACCTGTCAGAGGTCTGGGAAAAAGATGATGCAGGCAATGGGACAAGGAGAGACTGGCAGATCAGAGACATACTTAGCAGAGCCAATCAGTAGAGTGTGGTGATGATGGTAGTTGCAGAGAAAATAATCTCAGACCTTCCCGTATCTTCTGGGCATTTTCATATAGGATACCACACATGGTGGGTGTTTAACATCTATCTGTTGATTGACTTTGGTGAGACATTAAGTAGAATCTGACAGATGTCTGACTTGATTATCCAGGGGGATCTTGTAACCAGGGTTTCCCAGAGTATATTTCTATGACAAGGTCTAAGATAAAAGGTTAGACAAACGATGCCTCCCCAATTGAGAAATTTTACTTAAATCTTGTGTGTGTGTATATGTGTGTGTGTGTGTGTGTGCACGTGCACGTGTGTGTGTGTGTAAGAATTACAAAATGAAACCATTTTAGGAAATGCTGTTAGAGGCTCTTCTTGGGGATTATTTATGGCATGAGGAAAAGTAGGAGGGTCCAACAGGAAAAGGCCTCCTGTTTATGCCTTTGTCCTATTTCTTTATTCTAAGTCCCATCCTCATTCTTTTGATAATGATGAGAAAGTGAAATCAAATCAAAATGTATAGGATTCCTATCTTCTCATCCCATCTATCCCAACACATGCTCACACTCACACACCTGCATGGACACACACACACAAGCATAGACACACACACACACACAGATTTATTATGCATTTGTTTTGTCACCTGTGCAAAACTTATTGCGCTTCCTAGAGTCAGATTACAAACGCTCGTAGCTGGGGGGTGGTGTGGACCTCCACCCGTGGGCTTTAATAAATGTACCTTGATGTTGACCTCCAGGGTCACAGCCTCAATTGCCTGGATTTGAAGAGGAGGCACTGGTCCTTGCTGGATTCAAATGAACAGCTCCGATCCGTCTCAAATTTCTTGTCCCTCTCCTAGGATTGCTGGGACAGGTGGGAAGATGGAGCACAGGGAAGAGTCTCCCTTCTGTGTTGACATCTGTGCTGGAGACTTCCCGAAGTGCTGCTCAATCTGTTCTCTCCTGTGAGCGCCTCCTGCCTGCACACCTGCCTGCTGGGCACAGCTGCCACGTCGGCAACCTGGGGGCTGGGGCTCCTTCTGAAAGGGCCCTGGCAAAGTAGGGCTGGCTGGGCTGGAGATAGAAAACTGGCTCTGGGTGCTTCAGCAGAATTTGGGTCAGGGACAGGACACCTGCTTTTGTCTGATCCTCTTACCTTCAGATGTCCTAGGTTGTTACTGTAACATTGCATCTTGGGATACTGTGGCTAGGACTCAGGTGCACCTCAATGATGTTAGGGACTTCGATGAAGAGCTTCGTGCTGACCTAGGACAGAGGAAGCCAAGTAGTCCTTCTGTGTACCCCTTGACTCCTTGGATGACTTTCTATCCATCCTTAATCGTAGCATCATCCACAACATGAATGGAGTATTAATAGCTATGGAGCACTTCCAGTGTGAGGGGCATGGGCTCTGCGCCCTGCGTGAAAGTTTCGTTTAATTCCACCAACACTCCAGGACCGGCATTGTTCGCCTGCTTTAGGATGGAGGAAATCAGGGATCAGGGAGGCAAAGAGACCTTATCCAAGGCCTCTAGTAAACAGCAGAGTCAGGATTTGCCTGGTTCCAAAGCCTGTGCTCTCCTGTCTCCCACAGTATGAAGGACACTGGGTTAGCCCTGGGCCACACAGGGGAGGGATCTGTATCACACAGACTACCTTAGGGACCCTCTTAGATTGTCAGCTGGTTGAGAGTAGAGGCCATGCCCTATGATTGTATTAGGACACAGTCTCATTACCTGTAAAACAGGGATAAACTTTTCATTTCTCCTCGAATGGGTCAGGTCAAATTAAGTCCATGTGAGCCTTTTATGGAGGAGAAAGTGGAACCGGGGGTCTCAGGCACCAAGATGAGGCCCTGAGGTCCCACGGTTCCCGCAAAAGCACACCTCTGTCTTGGGAACGTCCTCTTAGAGCTCATTTAGTTCTGCAGATTCTTTCTGAGCTCGTGCCAGATAAACAGTCAAATTTCTTACATGTTATGAGGCATTGCAGATAACTCTGTATAATCAAATATGTCATTCCACATCTCATTTGTAATTTCACAATTTAGCTCTCTGCACCATTTAAGCACACATAGAGCCTCTGGAGAAATCCTTATTTTTTCCTAATGCTTTTATATGTGAGCTTTGTGCTGATTTCGGTCTTTGCTGTGTCTAATAAGATTCTCGCAAAGTTTTCTCACTATGGAAGGACTTTATAAAGTTTAAGGAACCATGGAAATAAGCCCTGGCCTGATATAAGTCAAGCAGGCCAAGGAAGCATCAGGCAGGAGGCTCCAACGAGGAGCTGAACGTTCTTTTCTATTATGTCTATCCCTTTTGTGTTTGGTTTGACTGCATCTCTGGAGAATGGTGTTTTACAATTATGCAGTGCTTGACAATTCACAAAGCACGTCTCCTGTGTTGTATTTGATCTGAGCTTCACAACCCAGTAGATGAGGTGGGATAATGCTTATTATCCCCATTTTATAGATGAGGAAACTGAGGCTTGGAGAGGTTAAGTGATTTGCCCAAACCCATGAAGCTAATTTTAATTACCTAATTAATGGCAAGGCTAGGAATTAAATACAGATCTTTTGATTAGAAGTCTGGTGCCTTCCTGCTGATCCAGTCTGCCTTCCTAGAGGGGATCCTTTGCGGTCGATGCGCTGAGGTTTCAGAGATGAGATTGTGGTGTTTGGACTCTACTACCCATTTAGTTATTGAATCCATCTACTGTTCTCCATCCCCATGGCCCTGAGCCCTGCCGTCTCTCACTTGGGTCACTGCCACACAGTCCTAAGTTGGTTTCTTTACTTCCAGTCTTGATGCACTAAGGTCCAGTATCCACAACGGCAGCATAAATGACTTTTTTAAATGCGAAGTCTGTCAAGTGCTTCTCTGCTTGAAACACATTTATCACTTCATGGTCTTTCAGAAAAACATCCAAACTCCCTCACGTGGCTTCCAAAGGTCTGCATGGAAGGATGCGGCTTAAATCCCAGCACCCACCTCTTGTCACCTTCCACCCCCAGATCTGAGTACCAGACCCTCCTCATCACCAAACTCTCTCCTGTCTTCAAGACTTTGTCATCTTCATTTTATGACTCATGTGAGCTTCCCTCTGCTTCATCTTTTTCTCTTTATAATATTTTATAATTTTGGAGTCATTTGTAACCAGCCCTCCCCCCACCAAAAAACACCTTGTTTATAACTACTTACTATTATCGGTAGTAGTAATCTTTGTTTTTGTAGCCTGATTTAGAGTTTATAAATGCTGATATTACTTCCAATAATTAGCATAGATATTATGGGCAGGGAGCCGTTGCACAAATGCAGACACCTAGGGTTGGAGATTTAAGTAACTTGCCACCTTCGTGTCATGGGCAAGTGGCAGATCCAGGACTTTGGAATCAAGTCTTGGTATTCTAGTTCACACAATGTGCAACCTGCTCACATCGTTTATCAGCTCCTGTAAAGCATTTTGGGGTACGTGGTTTAAGGATGCAATGTCAAAAACTGAGTTGCATTTCACAGACTAGTCGTGAAGCATTCTTGCATGACAAGCTTTTCTAGGAAGGAGGAGAGACAAAAAGAAAGGGAGAAAACCACCGGAACAGCAGCCCGTGGGCTCATTAACCTCTTCCAAACAATCTCTCATCTCTCCCATCTCCCTGTTGACCAGAAATGAGTCAGAGGGGAATGAGTGTGGTAAACTTTCACCTGCAGGGACATGATCTCTGGAGGGAAAAGACATCACGAGTGGATAGAGTTTGCGGTTCTCTGCTGAGTCACAGGGGTAGTTCTTCTTTCTTGGAATAACTGGGAATAATTCTCCTGGGGAAATATTAGTGTCCCCAACAGTGTTGCCTAAACGACATGAATGCCAAGGGCAATCTAGCTCCAGGTAAAACTCCCAACTTTTACCAGGAGCCCTTCCTAACTCAAGCACTCATGTACCACTTCCTCATAGCCCTCATTTGGCAACAGATGGTGATACGCCATCGGAGAGTCAAAGGAGTTTGGGGCGTAGTCCTCAACGTTGCTAACAATAAGCCATTGAAGAAGAGAAGGACAAGGACCCAAGCTTGGGGAAAACGTTGTGTGAAGACACTAAAATGGTCAAAAATATGACAGGTTCTACAGCACTTTGGAGAATGGAAGTTATAGGACTTAAAAATTGATTGAACTGTGGGAGGATGAGAAGGAGAGAAGAGTTAATGGTGGTTCTCTGGTGTCTGGCTAAGACAGCTGGGTGGGTGACTGTGTCATTTCATGAGCTAGGGAATGAAAAAGCAGGTCTTTTCCTATTTCTTTCCTTGATTCTTTCAGATCCCGTGATCAGTGCCATCCAGAACACCTTGAATTTGTTGTGCCTGTGGATACTTGAGTCTGGAACATTGAAGACAGCTTTGGTCTGGAGATATAGATTTGGGATACCCCAGCACACAGGTAGTAGTTGAAACCATGGGGTGGATGAGACCACCTGGAAGAGAGTCTGGAGGGGGGAGAGTCTTACCTAAGGGGGGTGAAGGATGTACTTTTCATCCAAAGTCAGAAATGGAGAAAAGAGAAACTAAAGCTACACAATTGTAATTGGGGAGGCAATAGAAAGCATCATATCCAAAGGGTGAAGCAAGGACAAAATTAAGAACGACTGGAAAAATCTAGGTGAGAAGGAGGTAGTTAAGCATCTAGGAGAAGGAGAGATTAAGCTAGAGGCGAAGAAACAGGCAGGTGGAGTGGCTCAGTTTGTTGTTGAGGATGCTCTAGACTCGAGAGCCCTTTCACGTGGTACCTGGTACATGCTTGGAAGGTGGTCACAGACACTTTGAAAAGCAGTGCTGGCCTGGGTACTATCATTCCTAACACAGTCAGGTGATCATTGAGAGGCTAGTTTAAAGGGAAAGCACCTTCAGATTTGTCCTCTGGTGAACACCTTGTGGCCTGCCTTGTTTCCCCCAGGTCATCAGTCTTTGGGATGCTGTTGACACAGTCATTTGTTGATATCAAGAAAGAAGGAAGCATAAGCTTCTCTGCCCCCTCTGCTTGGGACGCCACTTGCAAGCAGAACTTTCTGCAGGTGTACCGCACAATGAAGAGTCACCTGCTCACAGCCTGTGTAGTCAATGGTGCCTCTTGGAACAATGGATGCTTCTCATATACACCTTGGTTTTGCATGGGGGGGTTCATCTGGCGGAGTGCTCTGCCTTTGAATATGCCTCTAAGTCCTAGACTCATGACCTTTTGAGGTGTAGGGATCAGCAATTCTAAAAGTCCTAGGGTCTTCCATCCAAGGTCCTGATCATGCGCTAGATACACTCTAACAAACATATCTTCAAATCTCAGTGCTTAACGCAATCAAAGCGTGTTTGCCAGCAATGCCAAGGTGAAAGGCTGGTCCTTGGACCAGTAGCATTGGCATTACCTGGAAACTCTTTAGAGTTCAGATCTCAGAACTGCCCCAGATCTACTGAATGAGGATCTCCACTTGAACAAGATTCCTCAACGACTTGTACACCGATTAACATTTAGGAAGCACTGCCCTAGATTACCAAAGTTCCCTTGATGGGTCTTGAACAAGATATTTCTCATATAAGAGGGAGTGGAAGAAATCAGACTCAATGAAATAGAAGCAGAGGAAAACAGAAAGAGAGAGTTTGACCTTCTGGGAAGACACTGAATTATCTATCGAACTATGTAAAGTCTATCCCTAAAATCCCAGCACGCAAATGGCCAGTGCCTAGGCTACAGGAGCCAGCCGTGGCTCATGGTCATTATGTTGCTGAGTTAGGTGGCCCCTCTCCCCTGCCTGGTTCCCAGGGCACAGATGCCAGGGCAGGTTGATTTCCGTTTCTTCAGCTTGCCTCTTCTCTGTCGCTGCCAGGCATGGAGGTGGCAGAAGAGGGTCTAATCAACCTCAGTAAGTCCTGTTAGAAAGTCAGAAAATCCAGCACAGTTTTTTTTTTTCCACGTGGCACCCCAAAGTGCGAACGTCAAGGGGACGATTCCTGGCCCTTTTTAATTCTCATTTATGGTAAAGCTGCTTTTCAGCCCCACACCTATGTTCAAGGTTAATTTGTGTTGTTCTCTCCCTGCAGGCCTGTGCTGAGTGCCACAGGGAACAGCGTTTAGTAACACCAAGCAGGAGAGGCAGAGAGACTGGCGTTAACCCCACACATGACTTGAAATTGGCTCGGTCTGATGGCAGGAGAATGTGTGTGTTTCTGGTGTTAACTGTGAAGGGGGAGAAGCAGCGGGTGCTCAAGAGCTCTGGCACACGGCCCTTGCTTCCTGTCGTGGGAGATTCTGCTGAAAAGAGCACTAAGGGAGAAGGCAGAGATGCTCTCCATCTTTTGCAGGATGGGCTCTTGGGAAATGAGGCAGGAGTGAGTGTGTAGAGGATTTGGGCTGCGCGTGAGGGACACGGGGGCGGCACAACCCATCTCAGAGGCAGTTGAGAAAGGGCGGTGCAGGTGCGTGCACCCTAGGGTGGAGCCATTTCAGACACCCACACCTTTACCTCCTAGGCCTCAAAAGCCAGAAATGGCCCAGCACACAAAGGGGACCCAGCATCACATAACCAGCCCGGGCAGTATCTTCTGATTCAAAATCACTATCCTCTCCCTTCTTTTAAAAAAGACTCTTGGTTTCCCACCCACCTGGTTTCCCTTCTTTCTTCCCAACAGAGCCCTGATTTTATCCCAGGAAGCAGGGTGCCAAGTAAAAGGGTGATGTCTTCCAGCCTCCTCTGCAGGGAGGCAAGACCCCCCAGATGTGAGCAGAGGTCATTAGGTGAGGCTTTTGTTTTGTTTTGTTTTTGCGGTACGCGGGCCTCTCACTGTTGTGGCCTCTCCCATTGCGGAGCACAGGCTCCGGACGCGCAGGCTCAGTGGCCATGGCTCACGGACCCAGCCGCTCCGCAGCATGTGGGATCCTCCTGGACTGGGGCACGAACCCGCGTCCCCTGCATCGGCAGGCAGACTCTCAACCACTGCGCCACCAGGGAAGCCCATTAGGTGAGGCTTCTAGGCAAGCCCCTCAACCGCGCTGACTCACCAAGGGGCACTTCTCTTTTGTCCTTTGTCCTTCTTTCTGCCTAAAGTGTGGCCTCTGCCTGGATCTAGAGGATGTCAGTGTCACATACCAGAGGCGGCGAGGCAGACGCACAGGATTCTGATTCCCGGACGATTGTCTTCCCTGTTTCTGGACTCTGCCTGAGAAGCCACTTGTTTGAATTTTGAACTCAGTTCTACGTTGTTTCCCCGTCCTCCACCCTCCCTGTATTAGGTCGGGCGAGTAAATCTAGCTACTGTAACAAACTTCCAAATCTCAGTAGCTTAATCCAATAAAAGCTTGCCATTCCCATCAAGCCCAATGTGGAAATAATGGGGTGGCAGGCAGACTTCCTGGACCCCAGGGCCTGTGCTCCTTCCCTCTGCATCTCCACTGAACTCTGTAACCTCTGTATGAAGCGGATGCGGAGAGGGAGCAAGAATAGCCTATGGGTGGTTTTCATGGGCCACACCTGGCTGAGGTACAGGCCTCTTTCACCCGGATCTCAGTGGCCGGAATTCTGTCACTTGGCCACAAGGTGGCCAGGAAATGTCAGCGGGTTATGTGCTCAGGAGGAAAGCAAGTGGGTTTTGGTAAATATTCAAAGTGTGCCAAACACACTGTTTCAGGAGGAAGGAAGGAAGGAAGGAAGGAAGGGAGGGAGGGAGGGAGGGAGGGAGGAAGGAAGAAGGGAAGGAAAGAAGGGAGGAAGACGGAGGGATGGAGGGAGGAAGGAAGGGGAAGGGAGGGAGGCAAGAAGGAAGAAAGAGAAAGGATGGGCTTCCCTGGTGGCGCAGTGGTTGAGAGTCCGCCTGCCGATGAAGGGGACACATGTTCATGCCCTGGTCCGGGAAGATCCCACATGCCGTGGAGCGGCTGGGCCCATGAGCTGTGGCCGCTGCGCCTGCGCGTCCGGAGCCTGTGCTCCGCAACGGGAGAGGCCACAGCAGTGAGAGGCCCGCATACAGCAAAAAAAAAAAAAAAGAAAAGAAAAACAAAAAAGAGAAAGGAAGGAAAGATTTTCAAATGCTCAAGTTGTTCTCTAGAGATTATTCAGGCATGTTTCCTGGGATGCAAAATATGGCAATGAGTAGAAAGAACAGAATGATGTCAATGGATTCCCAATTGGTTGCACGTGTTAGCTAGTCTTCCCTTCCTTCAGAAGGGTTTTATTCAGCACTGGGTGTTCAGAGCCCTGTGCTTACATCCCAGGAGCGGGAAGGCTCTAGGGAAGCCGTGCAGGTCAGACTGGGAGAGGCTGCTTTGCCGGGAAGGTTACTGGCTCAGGAGATGGGTAGATCTCACTTTAACCAGGATCTCTTATTGTAGCTGTCCCTGTGGCTGGCCTTGAGCAAGGAGCTTCCCTTTTCTGAGCTTTGATTTCCCTGTTTCCTCATCTGGAAAGTAGAAATAATAATAACGGCCTGCTGGGCTTCTCTGTCTCTCTTTTAAGAATGAGAGATGATGCAGCAAACATCCAGCCCAGAGTAGAGGCTCCATAACTGGCAGCCGTTGTTTTCACCTATTGCAGCTTCTCTTAATCGGCTCCTTGCTGTTTGTGGAGCCAAACTTCATAGTTTGGGGCGTTGAGACTTTTCTCTCTGTCTCAGACCTCCTTCCCAGCACCATCCCCTGCCATTGCCTCCACTGACTCCAGATTTCTGCTTCACACTTGAACTTCTTCTGCTGTTCTCTAGAATTTCCTGATGACCCTTGCACCATTTGATACCCTTTTACACGTTGTTCTCTTTACTTCTAATGAGGGATCTCTCAGCCTTGGCACTACTGACAGCTGGGCTGTGTAGTTGTTTGTTGGGGACTGTTTTGTGCATTGTAGGATGTTTAGCAACATCCCTGACCTTGACCCATTAGAGGCCGGGAACACCACTGGTTCAGCCACAGCAGGCAAAATCTCTCCAGACATCACCAAATGTCCCGGGGACAGAAAATCACCCCCAGTTGAGAAACTCGGTTCTAATGTCCTTTACTCCCTTCTCTCTGGTAAACTCCTACTTATCCTTCAATGCCTGCCTATAACGTCATTCTCCCTGGAAGGCCTTCCCTGTCTTCTTTGGAAAGGAATTCATGGAAAATTAATTGATTTGTCCTCTGATCTCTCATGGCCTTTTATTTGTTTTCTTGTGTTAACATTTACTTCTTTCCTTTTTTTTTTTTTTTTTTTTTTTTTTTTTTTTTTTGCGGGCCCCCTCTTTTTTTTTCCTCTTCTTTTTGGGGACCCCCGGGCCGGCGGAGCCGGGCACGGCGCCGGACCTCTCAAGCCCCCAGCCCC